>NC_073247.2:140162575-140465606 GCF_029281585.2 Gorilla gorilla gorilla
GCGGTACGGGGTGACAAAGACTCTCTCCTTGACCAAATTTTAGCAAGGCTTCTTTGAGCCCCTTTCTTAACTACACACTAACGTTGCCTCTCCTTCACCCACGCTGCCCTGTACTTGTCAGCCCTACATTAACCAGTTTTTGCAAGAATCCTGCAAAGTTAGTTTGGAGAAAATCTCCCATCCTTGATGTTTCCTCTTAGTAATTTTCCATACACTGATTTTCTCACTCTGCTCATTGGCTATAAATCTCTAGTTATCTTTGCAGTATTCAGAGGTGTTAAGCCCACTCTCTCTCTCCTATTGCAATAGTCTTAAATTGCAATTGTACTAGACCTATTGTAATAGTCCTAAATAATGTCTCCCTTACTGTTTTAACAAGCACCAGAATAATTTTTTCTTTAACAAGAGGCAGGATGCTAATGCAACAGCATTGTCTTAAGAATTTCAAGGGAGGCTGGCTGCACAGGGATGTTGTTCTGGCTTCTGTGGTATGGGCTATCCTTTTAGTGATAGAGGATCCTGTTTCAACTTGTCCAGCATGGCACTGCCAGAGAAAAAGGGCAATCTCATCCTGAACACTAGACAAAAGCTATAAAGTACTAGAAAAGGACAAAAGGAATGTGTATTCCTTTGACAGCCAGTACCAAAGAATGCTCATTTTTAGCACTCTGGCTTGTGGAATCAAACTTGAGACAAAACAGTTATACAAAATGCTATTTTATTGTCCTTGAGTGACTGTCAGATGCATTATTCTGGGTTGGGCTGCTGTTGCCAATATACTGAGTTATTACCTGTCTCCGGGATACCAGGCATATTTTAACACATTCTAAGACCAGAAATTTTTCTCTTGATTGAACAGCAAAGCCCATGAGACCACTGACAGGCTTCAGGATCAGGGGCAAGAGTGAGTGAGGCAAGTCTTAATGGTAAGGAGAAATAACAACAAATTTCTTTCAAAGCAATCAGCTATACTGGAATCTGCTGTGAAAAACATGCAAAAAAGACCTGTTTCAGTGTGTTTTTTCTTTCTTTTTTTTTCCCCGTGCTGAAGAAACTCCCATGGACTGGGAAAAATATGATACGGTGTGAATGAATGAATGTGAATTAATCCTCCATAGGTGGTGAATACCCTAAGCTTCATCACTCAGAGTCTAAGTTAGTATATCATTCCCCACACCCTCACCCAATAAATAGACACACTGAAAATTAAGGATAGTTGACTTTGCCAAACTTCCTCTGTAGACTACTTATTTAATCCCTATCTCAGCAGGTCACTATCCCTACACTTGCTATAGCCAGACTTAGAAGACAGTTTGAGAATGCTGAACTTCTAAATGGGCCCGAATGCTGATGCCTCTGTTTCTTCATTTGGAAATTGGTACAATACCTGACTCATATTTTTTGTGTATGTGAAGATTAAATAAAATAACATAAGCAAGTTCCATAACACATGGGCACAAAATGGAAGTTATTAAAATAATAGTCTCCTCTTATTTACCCACTCTTAAGAGAGTGAGCATAAGACTATTTCCCCAAACTAATTAAAGGTATTATCTATTATCTATGCACTGTAAATTGAACATAATCACACTTTTTTTTGCCAGTGTGTAAAACATGCCTTTGGAGCAGAAACACCTACTTCTAGCAAAACAGATGGAATCCTGAAAGCATTTTCAACTTGCATCACTCCAATGCCATCTGAGTCTATCCCACAGAGATGAACATCGCATTAGTCATCTTGCAATGGTGTGGAGCTCACATATAACCTTCCATGAATCATAAGAAGAGAAAATCTCTCTCAAAAGTTTTATCCAGAATAAAATATTAAAATGTCGACTCAAATTTCCTCATTGCATTTTTCCCTTACCAACTTTCTCCCTTCCCCACTGCATGACCAATTGTGGCTAGGCATTGCTGAGGACTCTTCTCTACCACCCACCCCCCACAAAAATTCCTAATATTATTTTTAATACAGCTATCTTTAAATGAAGGCATTAAAATTACCCTCTGAATCAGAAGTAAGAACATACATTTTCACCTCTAAATTAACAATACTTTAACAGATTTTGATTATTTGGGGGTTCAAACAAAGCAGCAAAATTTTAAAAATCATCTACCATGTGATGTTTGATGCCAAGCTTGGGCCATAAGGTATTTGAAACAGTTGAAGTAGTAAATTTAAGGTAAATACTATTTATGATGGAAACAGTCACAGGCACTTTAATATAACACTATCAATAGGACTGAGCTCTGGGAGTGTAAAAATGGTAGGTGGTATAGAAAGAGTTAAGACTTATAAGTCTGTGTGTACTTGAGGGATGGGGATGGGGGTATACTCACAGTGGTTCAAATTTACTAATACTGCGAGAGGATATTTTAAAGAGGAGAAAGCTGTTGGGAAACATTTTTTAATGGTACAGAAGGAGTAAGTTTCACATACCACTGTGGAGCCTACTCCTTCCTTCTCCCTTACTCTAATTTCTGCAGCATCTCTCCCGTGTCTATTCTTCACCTCTTGCAGTCCTCTGAGGGGATCTAGTAAGCCAAGAGTTATTTTTACAATTGTTCCTAAAGGTGAAATGATGAGCATAATTAAGTCCCTCACTTCCCCCTTCCTCCTCCCTATTTCTTCATTTTATATAGTCTTCCAAATACTAATTAGATAATTTGAGAATTAAATCTTCCAATTTCTACCTAAGGTCTTTTCTCATAGCAAATCCCCAGGAGAAGGGAAAGGTTTTCTTTTCCTTGTGATTTTTGAACAATCACTGATTAGTCAGGCTTGGCAGCTGTTAAAAAATCTTGCTGTAGCCTGAACGTTCCTATTGATTAGCTGATACACGGCCTAAGAGCTGGCTGGGCTTATTGCTTTATCACTAAAGCATCAGAGAAGATTAGTTAGGCATCGTTATAAACTCCTATTTATCTAGAACTCAAATCACCAGAAAGTTCAAAGAGTCAGAATTATTTCTAGGTGTTGTACAAAAGAAGTAAGTGCAAGGCAGGAGCCCAAAGTGTTGGCTGAATAGCCTATTTCTGCCTCCCTTTCTTCCTCCCTCTTTTCTTACAATGGGTATTAACTGAGTGCTTACTATGTTTCAGAGCACTAAACTAGGTTTGAGGGATAGGAAGATCCATAAGGTATTGTCCCTCCACTTGAGGAGACTGATATTAAAAAATATTAATAAATACAATTAACTAAATATAGTCACACAAAGTTGCATATGCGTCTGTGGCAATGCAGAGGAGATAGCATGCTTTTACTCAATTGAACTATTAGAATCATTTGATTGAACTCCCATCTTTGGAAAATAGATGATAAGTGTATCATACGGAAATGAGTGCTGTTGTGGGAGCTAACTATGACTGGTTTTATAGTCTGACTCCGATATGTGCTAGTTGTATGAACCAAGCTGTCACTCAATTTTTCTGAAAGTCATTTATCATTTCTGAGCTTTGTTTTCATCTTCTGCCATTTGCAACTCGTAATACTTCACGTGTGTTGTCTTTCTGGTTTCTTATAAGGGCAGTAATATTTATCTCTACAAAAGAAGAAATCGCAGTCCACAATAAGTTAGTGACTTGCCTAAGTACATCCAGCTGATTTGTAGCAGATTGGCTGATGCCAAGTGCACCACTCTTTCCCTGCCTTTTCTTGTCTAACCCATAGAGGTCACTAAATTACACTTAGCAAGAACGCAGACATCCTTTTAATAAGATTTTCAACCCTGAGAGGTAAAACTCATGGGATTTCTGTTTATGAGACTATCTCATTAAATAGCATCCCTTAATCAATGGAAACCCTTTCCCACGATACACTCAAACCTTGGTCCTTCTGGTTAATTGAATTAGTGATATATTTAGTATGATCTTTATAACTTTAAAGCAGAACTTTCAGTTGTATCTTTGGTCTATAAGCCCAGGCAGTGCACAAAGCCTGTTAGCCAGCGGTTTGGCAGACAATTGTATCAGCCACGCGTTGCTCTCTGCCTTTCACTGTGCCTGAAAGAAATTGAATGGGAGATACCTGGAGTTTCTTTGATCCCCTTGTCTCCTAATGTCTAACAGCTGACTACCTACTTGGAAAGTGAAAAGTCAGAAAAAAAGCTGCCTTAATAATTTTTATGTACCATACCCCTAAGCTTAAGAACAGACTAAAACCTGAAATAAAACTCCTTAGAAATGTTATTGTATCAGAAACCAAACAGTATCTTAATATTGGTAAAATGATAGCTATAATTTTAGTTTAGTGGGCTGGAATGAGGAACACCTGATTTGCCTCTAATAATCCTGGCATTTGGGAATAGTGATAAATGACTGAAAGTTATTAGATGTGTCCTGCAAAATGGTGCTGGTAGGTGGGAACTTGAAGTTTGTCATTCGTTAAATGGAACTGACTTCCCCAATTGGCCCTAATTATGACAGCCATGATAAATAGCCTTTCCGTGTTGGCATGTTTATTTTTCAGGAGCCTGAACAGGGAAATTGGTTTTATGTATTTGTGTAGGTGGGAAGAATTACAATTTTTATCATTTTTTATAACAAATTTATCACCTGATAATCCGAAGGTAAGATCAAACTGCAAAAGCAGATAACTTTACAGTCTCCTAAGCATTTGGGTGTTTGTTAAGCAAGGAGAATATTAATCAGAAATTGAAAGAGAAGTTTATCTTCTTTTATATTCACTATGATTATTTACTACGTAAACCTCTCTCTAGCGGTCAAATGAGTATATTCTTTGCTTTATACTTAACAACTTCATATTTACCAATAGGGTTCATCAGGACACAGACAGAGGGGAGAGAGAGGGAACAGGTTTTGGTTTTCAATACATTTTTCTCCTTTTGGTTAAAGGAACTTGCTAGTTCATTTATCAGTGCTTTCAAGTTTTCATTCTCACTAAATGGAAAAAATGAATTCCTTGGAGATGTCTACTAAATATGGCAACAAGTCTTCACTCCAGTCTTTGATTGATTAATAGTTTAGTGTTAATGATAGAACGATAGCTAGATAATAGATATATAAAGAGATAGATGATAGACAGATAGATAGAATCACTTAAAACTTATTGAATAGGCCAAGTATTATGATAACACATTGACTCAAGAGACCTAGGAGATACGTAAAATCCCCACTTTATAGAGTAGTAAAGAGATCCTAGAAGGGTTACTGTTTTTGATTATGTGTCTAACTACAGGATTTTGCTGTTTTGCAGGGTTTGTTCTATACTTATGAAGGTCCCAAGATTATACGGACCAAAAAGTAACATGATTATAAATCTTAGTTATTTAAAGAGTATAAGTTGACATCCCTTTGTCACAGAAAGTTTCACGCACCAAGATCCATCAGGAACTATAAAATGTTTGTTGTAGAATCTGGCACTATACATACCTGCTAAGGCAAGGCAGATACGGAAGAGTCTGAGATACTAGAAATTTAGACTGTGGGTCAAGGCATGTTGTCTCCAAGGTAAAATAGTTTTCGATTAGGATATAGGAAATTAGAACTATGTGGCGTTCTGAGAAGAGTGAAATTCCCAGCAGGTGGTAAAGCCTAGAGATGCAAACTCTAGATGGGCAATTTCCACGTTCAGTGTTTTAGTCATATCTCATTTAATGATCAGAAGCAGGAAGTCATGAAATCTAGCTTAAGTATAAATCAAGATAAGAGTTATGTTGAGGCTGGGCGTGGTGGCTCACGCCTGTAATCCCAGCACTTTGGGAGACCGAGGCGGGCGGATCACGAGGTCAGGAGATTGAGACAATCCTGGCTAACACGGTGAAACCCCGTCTCTATTAAAAATACAAAAAATTAGCCAGGCGTGGTGGCTGGCGCCTGTAGTCCCAGCTACTCGGGAGGCTGAGGCAGGAGAATTGTGTGAACCCGGGAGGCGGAGCTTGCAGTGAGCCGAGATCGCGCCACTGCACTCCAGCCTGGGCGACAGAGCAAGACTCCGTCTCAAAAGAAAAAAAAAAAAAAAAGAGTTACGTGGAAAGATTATGATTCATTCTATTCTCTACTGACTGACTTACTCTATTTGTTGTGTGCTGTGACTCATGCATTTTTATTAATAATTTTAAAATCAATACTTGAAGTAAAACTGAAGACATCACAAAACATCTGTTTCACAATACCTCTCTTCCACCTTCCCCAAGTCCAAAAAAAGTTTGATAAATTTTGAATAAATCATATCCTGACCTATTTTTCATTGCTCATTTATGCATTTATGCATTAATCCAACCAATATTAATGTAATAATTATTTTTTCTCAGGCATGGTGATAGATTGTAGGTATGTGGTTGTAAACTATACACACATATTATCTGCCTTCATGGAGTTTATAGCTGAGTGAGAAAACAAAGTATATGTAAATAAACAATTGAAAATACATACAAATTCATTTTGTGCTAAGCAAATAGAAGGATAAAATAGTGCAATTTTGAAATCAGCATTATAGAATTTACTTCATTATTATTATTTTTTCTTTCCAACTTGTATTTTAGGTCTAGGGAGTACATCTGCAAGATTTGTACATGGGTAAAATAGTGTGTCACACAGGTTTGGTGTACAGATTATTTCATCTCACAGGTAATAAGCATAAAACCCACTAGGTAGTTTTTTAAATCCTCACTGTCTTTCCACCCTCCACCCTCAAGTACATGCTGGTGTCTGTTGATCCCTTCTTTATGTCCAGAGTCTAAGTTAGAATATCATTTCCCTCACCCTCACCCAATACACAGACACACTGAAAATTAAGGATAGTTGGCTTTGCCAAACTTCCTCCGTAGACTACTTAGTTAATCAGTATCTCTGCAGGTCACTATCCCTACACTTGCTAAAGCCAGACTTAGAAGACTGTTTGAGAATGCAGAACTTCTAAACGGGCCCGACTCCTAATGCCTCTGTTTCTTCATCTGGAAATTGGTGCAATGCCTGACTCATATTTTCTGTGTATGACTCAGTCTCCAGCATGTCTTTATTAGCAGGATGAGAACAGACTAAGACAATCATCTTTGTACTGGTTCTGTCTCATCTGTGCAGGTTCATATTTCTTTAATCTTTGAAGTCTCTGGCCTCTTGGTAGAGCCTTTTCCTTTAACATTCTTTGATGTCCTTGAGGTTATGACTGTGGTAAAAAATTGGGTTTAATCGACTGGATTCATTTATGAACAATTTCACGTGGCCAAGGCTCAGCTCAGCACTCCTGGGCTGCATGTTCTAATCCTGGCAGGCAGAGCCATGTTCCCAGCTTTGTTCTCTGGCCCCTCTACGTTAAGCACCTGCTTCATTGGAGGGGCCAAGGTGTTCCCCAACTGCTGGCAACAACACTTTGATGGGGAATGCCAGCAAAAGTGATTTTTTAGGGTGGTGACAGCAGGGTGCACACTCACATGTGGTGCACTGCCAGTGACAGGGTGGTGGTGGTGGTGTGGTGGGATCTGTGAACATGCATACCAGTGGTGGCAGGAAGGCACCACAGCGGGATCCATGCATGCGCATGGTGACGGTATGCCAGGGCGACGATACAGTGGGGGTCCACACGTGCGAGACTGTGTCAGTGGGAGTAGTGCAGCAGAGTCAGTGTTCATGGTTTATTTTCTCATAATATCTGTGGTATTATCTGAATGTTGATATCTCCCTAAAATTCATATATTGAAACCTAATCACTAATGCTATGGTATTAAGAGATGGAACCTTTGGGAAATGATTATGTCATGAGGGCTCTACCCTCATGAATGGGATTAGTGCCCTTATAAAAGAGGCTTGAGGGCCTTTTTTCTCTCTGCTGCCATGTGAGGATACATCAAGAAGGTGCCATCTATGAGGAACAGGTCTTCACCAGACATCAAATGTGCCAGTGCCCTGATTTTTTACTTCCCAGCCTCCAGAACTTTGAGCAATACATTTCTGTTGTCTGTCAATTACCCAGTCTAAGGTAATTTGTTATAGCAGCAAGAATTTAACTCATACATTTTGCTTTCTCTTAACTCAGCTCCCACATGTCTCAGCTGACTCTGTCACAACTTCTTACGACTTGTGTGGGCCCCATACTCTCTTGTGATCATAGTTACTATCTCTTCTTTCAAATTTTCAAGAAAAAGTTACTTTCTATCTACCTAATGGATTCACTGACCCTTAATCAGGTGCATTTTCCTTTCAAATCAGCTATGGTCTATATCACATGGCCGATTTACAACTTGTTAAGTCTCCAGGTATGAGGAAACTCTCTGAGAAGGTGGTATGAACAGGCTAGGTAAATCATTATGTATACGATATATATGCATGTGATCAGTGGTTATCTGGGTGCAGGGCATCAGGCACAGTACTGAAAAAATGGAAACTAGGAAAACAAATGAAGACTTTAGCCCTTGAGGAAGAACTAGGGAAAAAGAAGACCATGGTCCAATGCTGGACCTATGGATCAGTGCAAAAACGGAGGAGAATTCAGCCTTTGGAAGTCAAAAAAGGAATTTCCTTATCAGAACAAAGGTGTGTGTTAGAGGTGCAATGATGGCATTGAAAGGGTAGAAAAAAACAGTGAGCATAAACTCAGGAACTACATAATAATTTATCGGTCAAAACCAGGCAAAAGCCTGTCAAAGGCTGTAAGTATACATTACTGACATACACATACCCTTCTGCACTCACCAGCAATGGAGCTGGAATTTTTTAAGTTAGAGATAGCAAATATATAGCTCATGTACTCTTTCTTCCCATGCCTATTACAACCATGAATAATTGATCACAGCAACTGGTCCTGGATACCACTACATAAGCCTTCTCAAAAAGTTGTCAAAGTATTTACTGCCAATCTACCAGTGGGATTAAAATAATTGGCTATTACTGGATTTAGCTCTTCCTATGCTGTTTTTGGGTCAAAGCTTTTACTATAGGTAGAGAGATTAGTGAACCAAGCTCTGGACAAATCGAGGCAAAGAAAGGCAACGCAAATGAGGTGAATAGGTTAAGACAGAGAGGAAAACAACATATATGTATTACACTATGTCACTTTGTCCTCTTTTTATTCATTCTCACCCATTGCAGATATTGGTATGGCATGTGATGGAATGGGCACACATTTTGGAATTAGATATAAATGGAAATATAGATTCCATAATTTACAAGCCTTGGGACCTTAGAAAAATTATTCCAATTTTTTGGTATCAGTTAATTTATCTGTAAAGTGAGAATACTCAGACCTACCACACAGGATTGACAGGATGATTATACTATGTAATATATTTGCAAGCATGATGCCTGGAATATGGGTGGTCCTTGATCAACTCTAAATAAGAAAGAAATGC
Source organism: Gorilla gorilla gorilla (assembly GCF_029281585.2). Lineage (NCBI taxonomy): Eukaryota > Metazoa > Chordata > Mammalia > Primates > Hominidae > Gorilla > Gorilla gorilla. The sequence goes on from NC_073247.2 coordinate 140,171,881, forward strand.
AAAATAAATTAAAACTGTCAAGCACAAGCAAAAATGTTGGTGTTCATCATTCTTTCTGTCTCTGAGATCTTGTGAGTACCCAGGAAACAGTGGATAAAGCAGCACAGAGCCCAGAAAAGACATTATCATAGGTTGATTTGATCTCACCCAAGTTCAGTTCTAAAACTAAGAAAAAGCTGGAGGATGTGAATCCCATCTCACATTTACAGGTGATGCCTGTGATCCCTGGATTTAACTCTAGCCTAGATTGGGAACAGACTCTATGTTGCCTCTGAGATTTCCTGGAAATATATTATTTTAGATGTTGGGGATCCCCAACTGATCTTGAGGTCATACAACAGCACGCTTCACTAATGGCTGAGAAAGAAAAGCTGCAGGTATCCACCCTGCTTCCACAGGAAAAAATAAAAATCATATCAACTTCCACATTTCTGCCTCAAGTAAGTGGCACCCAGAGGCTGACTGTTGTACAATCACTTTTGCACCTTGAGTGTAACATAAGACTGTGCTTTTCCAGACACGTTTCTCAGGTTGCCCACAGGACCACAAGGTCAAAACTATTTTTTTCCAGAAGGTACCTGGAAAGTCTTATTTCACTGTGTTTCCAAGGGAGAAAGTAGCTTACTAGTATGCCGCTGTAATAATTGGGAATCCTTCAATGCTCTTCAGAAGCTAATGGGACAGGATACTGCGTTTGCATTAAAGATCATATTAGTTAAAGTCTCAGCTATTTGCAATGCAGTTTAATGATTTCCTCTTTATTTGATGAGGCTCATTCTGCATGCCAAATAATCCTTGATTTTTCTTGGTGTTGTAGGAGAGTCACAAAAATTCTGAAATAGCCAATAATGTTAATTCATTCATATTTGGCTTTGAGACGTATGATATTTTTACATATATTTTTTGTTTGCTGCTGCTTTACCTCATGGGATTTTACTTGGCTTAATAATAACATGAGTTTATTTGCTAATGAGAGTCATGGGGTTACAAGACTCAGAATGCTGGAATTGGGACATTCTAAATTAGCTGTAGCTAATCCACAGAATGAACAAGACACGTGGAAGCAGTTGAGAGGTAATAGTATTCACAAAAGGATGTGTGGAGGACAATAAATAAGCCTTCCATCTTGTGCGAATACTCTCTGATCCCTCATTTTGGGTTTCCCAAAAAGAATCTTCATTTAGATGTCATTCATTTTCAAGAATAATTCTCGGCCTTCTTTTTGCCATATTTCTGGAACTGCCCTGTTTGGGATCAGGGAGCATTTAGTAAGATTCTCTGCTATTTCCCTTTTGAATGTTTCTTCCTGCCTTACTTAACCCTCTTACTAACTCAGTCCAGTTGGCCCTTCCAGGTGAGACAAATGATCTCAGAAAATGTTCTGTCCTTTATTGAGAAGGCTGCTAAATAATATAGGACATAGAAGACCTGAAGCCATATGAAGTGAGGACCTCATGGCTAAGCTACACACAGTGACTGCACTCCAGCCTTTTTACTGGCTGGAGTGCAGCCACTGTATGAAGCTTAGCCACTGTTTCAGACAGAAACAGCCTTTTCATAAAGATTCTTAAACAGAACAGATTTTGGTTTCTTTCTCATTATAATCTGCTATATAAGAATTCCTTCCAAGTCTACCCACTATGCCCCTAACCCCTCCTGCATAGTATCCAGATCAAAGACATAACACTTAATCTTACCCAGGTCATTGCTTTTCACACCAGGAGTTCCTTCAACTCAGTACAATTCAACTTCACTAAATTCCTGCCTTAACATATAGCTTAAATGGACCATAAGATTTCTTTCCCTTCGCATCACGTCCCAGCACCCCAGGCCCTCTTTCTTCCCATGTATACTGCTGGGATTCGCTCTCACTCTGGAAAAATGAATAGCTTAATACAAGGTCTATTCTTACAATGTGAAGTTGGGGTGGAGGTTAGTCTGTAATGTATATCCTTGTTGCTAAGGATGGGCCCTCACTTTGACTAACTGTTGGACAATTTATCACCCAAAGTCATGGGGCAATGTTAAATTAGAAACAGTCAGGCTTTTCTCCTTTATATAATTTTAGTCTCATGGATCAGACACAAACATTTTCATGGTACATATACTATCTGTATCTCATCATTAGCTGATTAAGAAAATTTCAAATTCCTATTTATGTTCTAGTAGAATTAATTAGAGCTCAAGCCTGGGAGGTACAGTAGTAAAAGAGTACACAGAGCCAATCTCTGCAAGGAATCAGGAAGAAACTGTGCTGGGGTTTTCTCCATCAGCCCTTTCCTCCTTTTCCTTTGACTTTTCTCATGCCACTGCCCATTTCTTATATCTTTTTCCCTTGCACAGATGCAGTGTCTCCTGCAGTGCTGTTCTTGTGTCCTTGGTTGAATCTCTTTATTTTCCATACTGCTTCTCAGCATTCCAACCCAGCTACTATTAAGTGTTGAGACTGCCTTGACATCAGACCTAAGCAAGCCTAGATCACAGATCAATTCTTGGAAAATAGGTTAAGGATCACCTACCTACTCACAGATAATCACAGCCCATCACACTCACACTTGGCCTCTCACTCATTCTTTTATGTGAATATGTGTAAGTTTATGTACGTTTGCACGCCTGATCTGTCCTATATTCTAAAGTGGAGGAGTGCAGTATAGTAAGGTGGTGTAGCACAGTGGCTAAGAATGTGGGTTTTTGAGTCAGGCAGACAAGAATTTGCATAATGGTGCTGAAGTTTCTAGTGATGCAAAAGTAGAGAAGTTACTTAAACTTTCCTCTGAAAATGGGGAAAATAATGATACCAGCCTCAAGTAGTTGCTTTGAGGATTAACTGAGATAATGCGTCTAAGAAGATTAGAATCATACTTTGTATGTGGTAGGTTCTCAATAAATAGTAGCTGGACCAAGCTATTCAAGGGTAAGAACTTCACTTATTATAGCAGGTTTCTTCCGAAGTTCAATTCCGTATACCCTATAACAAAGAATAGTTGTGATAGAACCCAGAATATTAAACTGGAAGGAGCCTTAGGAATCATGCTGTCTGATCCTTTTATTTTCCTATTCAGAAGCTGAGATGCAGAGAAAGAAAAAGACTTCCCTCAGGTCATTTTTGGAGATTGTGACATATACAGCATTAAAACTCAGGACCCATTATTTTTCTCTTTATTTTATTCCAGTTTGACTCTATGATATAATTTCAAGAACAGCTTTCCTGCATTACCTTTTCCAATAAAGCCTGATGGGAAAAGTGAGTGACAGGAAGCTCTATACTATGGAGACCCAGAAGAAGCATGGGGGGAACATAGAAAATAAAGGAACCAGGTGTCCTACGTGTTAGAAGCGAATACTGTAAATGGAAATAAAAAGCATACATAAATAAAATAAAATAAAACAAAAAGCCTGCATATACATATAAGCATATATATAAAAGGCATATATATATGCCTTTTCTATTCATTTGCAGAACAAGCATCTAACATGCAGGACACTTGGCTCCTTTATTATATATATTATATATATATGTATATATATAATATATAATAACATAACATATAACCTTATTATATAACATATAATGACAAACAATATATAATATATAGTGATATTATATTATATATTATATAATATATGATATAAATATATAATGTGTAATATGTATTATAGATCATATTATAATATGATCTATAATACGTATTATAGTAATATGATCTATATTACGTATTATAGATCACATTAATATATAATATAAACATATAATACGTATTATAGATCATATTAATATATAATATAAATATATAATACATATTATATACCATATTATATAATATAAATAGATAATATGTATTACATATCATACTAATATATAATATAAATATATATGTATTATATATCATATTAATGTATAATATAAATATATAATACGTATTATATATCATATTATATTAACATAATATATAATATGTATTATATATTCTATTATATATTATATATAATACGTATTATATATTCTACTAATATAATATGATATATAATACGTATTATATTATATATAATATGATATGTAATATGATATATAATACGTATTATATATTATATATTAATATATTATATACAATATGTATTATATATTATATACAATATGTATTATATATAATATATAATATAAATATTATATATAATATGTATTATATATAATATATAATATAAATATTATATATAATATGTATTATATATAATATGTAATATAAATATTATATATAATATGTATTATATATAATATATAATATAAATATTATATATAATATGTATTATATATAATATATAATATAAATATATAATATATGTATAACATAGAATATAATATATAATATAAATATATAATATATATGTATAATATCTAATATATAATATAAATATATTACATATGTATAATATCTAATATATAATATAAATATATAATATATATGTATAATATCTAATATATAATATAAATATATTATATATATGTATAATATATAATATAAATATATTATATATGTATAATATATAATATAAATATATTATATATATGTATAATATATAATATATAATATAAATATATAATATATAATATGTGTTATATATAATATATAATATGTGTTATATATTATATATAATATGGGTTATATATTATATATAATACGTGTTATATATTATATATAATATGGGTTATATATTATATATAATATGTATTATATTTAATACATAATATAAACATATAATATATGCATTATATATACTATGAATTATATATAATATATAATATAAATATATAATATATGTGTATTATATATAGTATTAATATATAATATATAATATTTAAATGTATTATATATAATATTAATATACAAGATATATCTAAAATGTATTATATATAATGTTAATATATAATATGTATTATATAATATGTATTATATATAATATAAACATATAATATATAATGTATAATATGTATTATATATAATATTAACATATAATACATAATATATAATATGTATTACATATAATATTAAATATAATACATAATATACAATATGTACTATATATAATATAAATATAGAATATATAATATACATATTATATGTTATGTTATATAACATATAAATAATAATATATAATATATATTATAACATATATAATAAATAATACATTATATTAAATATATTAAATTATATTAAATTATATTAAATATATTAAATATATTAAATATATTAAATTATATTAAATATATTAAATATATTAAATATATTAAATTATATTAAATATATTCAATATATTCAATATATTAAATTATATTAAATATAATAAATATATTAATATATATTAAATATATTAAATATATTAATATATATTAAATATATTAAATATATTAAAATACATTAAATATATTAAATTATATTAAATACATTATATTAAATATATATATCAAATATATACAATATATTATGTTATATATAATGTATATGTTATATTATATATAATATATAATATATCAATATAATATATAATATGAATTATATAATTATATATTATATATTATATATATTATATATTAAATATATATTTATATACAATATATAAATATACATATTCAATATATATTCATATATAAAGATATATATTATATATAATATAAATATATATTATACATTATATATGTTAAATATATATTTATATTATATATAATATAAATATATATTATACAATATATGTTATAATATATATCTTATATATTATATATAATATAAATATATATTATACAATATATGTTATAATATATATTATATATGATATATATTTATATCATATATAATATGTAACATATAATACGTATACTATATATAACATATAATATATAATAACATATATATTACATATTATATTATATATAATATTAATGTATAATATATAAATATATAATATACAATATAAATTATATAGAAATATATATATTGAATATATAATTATATATTATATATAAATGTATAATACCAATATATACGTTATTATAAATATATAATAATATATATAACATATTATATATAACTACAATTATATGTAATATATTATATATAAATATATAATATAAATATATATTATATAATATTATATATAAATATATAATATTATATATAATATATTATATACAAACAATATAAATATATAATATGAAATATATTTTATACATAAATATATAATATAAATATATATCATATATTATATATTGATATATAATATAAACATATAATATAAATATATATATTATATATTGATATACAATATAAATATATATGATAAATTATATATTGATATATAATATAAATATATATGATATATTATATATTGATATATAATTAAATATATATAACATATTATATATTGATATATAATAAAAGTATATATAATATATTATATATGGATATATAATATATATATATAATATATATGAATATATAATATATTATATATGAATATATAATAGAAATATATAATATATTATATATGAATATATAATGGAAATATATAATATATTATATATGAATATATAATAGAAATATATAATATAATATATAATATATTATATATGAATATATAATATAAATATATAATATATTATATATGAACATATAATATATTATATATGAATATATAATATAAATATATAATATATAATATAAATATATATTACATATAAATATATAATATAAATATATATTACATATAAATATATAATATAAATATATAATACATATAAATATATAATATAAATATATAATACATATAAATATATAATATAAATATATAATACATATAAATATATAATATAAATATATATTATGTGTTTATATTATATTATATATTATATATTATATAACATATAATATATATTTATATTATATATGATATATAATATATATTTATATTATATGATATATAATAGAATGTAATATATTTATATGATATATAATAGAATGTAATATATTTATATGATATATAATAGAATGTAATATATTTATATGACATATAATAGAATGTAATATATTTATATGATATATAATAGAATGTAATATATTTATATGATATATAATAGAATGTAATATATTTATATGATATATCATATAATATAAATATATTATATGATATATCATATAAATATAAAATATATATTTATATGATATTTTATATCATATAAATATAAAATATATAGTTATATGATATATTATATCACATAAATATAAAACATATATTTATATTATATATTATATAATATACATATATAATATAATTTATTTTACATATTATATATAATATATTATAAATATATATGTATGATATTATATATGTTATAAATATATAATACATATTATTTATATATAATATATTATAAATATATAGTATATTTAATTTATATATAATATATATAAAATGTATATTATATATTTATATCATATACAATACTATATATATTTATATAATATATATTATATTTTTATATTATATATATTATATATATTATATTATATATGTTAATATAAAATATAAATATAATATATATTTATATTATATATGCTATTATATATTATATATCATATATTATATGTTATATAATATATAATATACAATATATAACATATATAATATATTATATATAACATAATATATAATATGTAAATATATAATCTATATATAATATATAATATATAATATATTATATGTAATATATATGACATATACAACATATATAAATATATAATAAATACATATAACATATGTAAATATATTATATTATATATCAGATATATTATATATAATACATCACATATAATATATATTATATAATATATCACATATTATATATTACACATATATATCACATATATATTACATATTATATATTGCATATATTATATATTGTGTACCACATATATATTATATGTATTATATATTGCATGCCATATATATATTATATATTGCATACCACATATATATTTATTATATCACATTTATAATATATCATATATCACATATATTATATTATATATAACATGTAATATATTATGTAACATATATATTATATACAATATATATGTAATAGAGAAGTTACTTAAACTCTCCTCTGAAAATGGGGGAAATAATGATACCAGCCTCAAGTAGTTGCTTTGAGGATTAACTGAGATAATGCATCTAAGAAGATTAGAATCATACTTTATATGTGGTACGTTCTCAGTAAATAGTAAATATATATAAAAGATATATATATTTTATATATATATAATAAAGATATATACACATATACCTTTCTTATACCATCACAGATACATGCTCACCCAACACATTAACAACAACCAGGCAAAAGAACAAAATGTCCAAAGTTGTAGTGCAATGTAAGTTCACAAAGACTGAGTGGACTGATTCAAAAACAAGAACAAAAACTTTACAGCCAAGAAAGCTTAACAGAGGATGACTACCTAGAATGGAAAGACGTGAAGACTGTACTCTTGCATTAGCTGTACTAAATACCTTCCCAAACATTTAAGAATAAGAGGACAACACCTTTTTTTTTTTTTTTTTTGAGACAGAGTCTCGCTTTGTCGCTCAGGCTGGAGTGCAGTGGCGGGATCTGGGCTCACTGCAAGCTCCGCCTCCCAGGTTCACGCCATTCTCCGGCCTCAGCCTCCAGAGTAGCTGGGACTACAGGCGGCCGCCATCACCCCCGGCTAATTTTTTTTGTATTTTTAGTAGAGACGGGGTTTCACTGTGTTAGCCAGGATGGTCTCAATCTCCTGACCTCGGACAACGCCCTTTTTATCCCACCAGAACCTGTTTTAGCCTGATGGGATTCATTTACAAAAGAGACCAAACACATATCTAAATCTCGGTTTCTATGTTCTCTAAAGACAAGCTTTCTGTATCTGTTCAGCTTTCATGAAGCTTCCTAAGTCCTCATTCCACACATTTACCGCAAACACCATTACCACAAAAGGCTTTGACAGAAGCCATTTAGTTAAAGTGTAATTTCAGCTGCCAAAAATACAATGCAAACTACCCTGGCCAAGTTCTCACTCCTAGGGATGATGATCCTCCCCCAGCTTTCCTACAGTGAGGTGTCAGGCTGACCCTTGCCTCAGCAGGCTGAATGGAGAATAGACGGTAGATATCAGTAATGGATCAGTTCCTCTCCTCAGAATGCCTGATCTATAAGGAAAATGAATTACTGGGTTTTAGTTCACTCAAAATAACCAATTATGGATCAGTCTTTGATTCTGACTTTACAGATGCACAAATCCTATTGCCTAAGGCCTTAGCAGGACACTGTCATGTTTCAGGTCCGGATATGCAAAGGGAGCTCTGCATAGATTAGCCAAATGTCCATTTATTTACTTACATGGCAGAATTCAAATGATACGTCTTCCAAAACAATATGCCCTAGTCAGTCTCCTTCTCAAACACACACTTCACAGTTACTAGAGCAGTGTTCTTAGTAGAGCTGCAAAGCAAGAAAAGTTTCTCTACTGGTTTATTGCATCCATCTTGTAAGTATCCTGTCACCATACCAGAGCATTCAAGGTGCTTCTACTGTCCTGCTGTGATGTCCTACTTGGACTCCAGGCAATGCCTTTAGCCCAGCACTCTCCCTGTCTCATGTCACAGCCCAATATCCTTTACTATTTTATTTAATCCAATAAATACATATTGAGCAGTTAACTCTGGGGAAGCTTGGATGTTGCCCACTATTTGCCCCTCCAGGGAGGAAAATGTTTTAGAATCTTAGGCAAGATGTGCAACTGGAAAGACAGGCAAAAATCATATTGTGAAGAGCTTTGAATACTAATATTTGAAAGTGCTTGGACTTTACCATTCAGCTGGTGGGCATCTATGGGAGGTTTTAATATAGGAAAATAACTGTAAGATTTAGAAAAATCACAGTGAAGACAGTGTGAAGGACATGGATCTGGTGATTAATACTGAGTAGGGATGCAAAGTACTGTTCCTGGGTATGTCTGTGAGGGTGTTGCCAAAGGAGATTAATATTTGAGTCAGTGGACTGGGAGAAAGAGACTCATCCTCAATCTGGGTGGGTACCATCTAATCAGCTGCCAGCATGGCTAGGATAAAAGCAGGCAGAGGAACATGGAAGGACTAGATTGGCTGAGTCTTCTGGCCTCTATCTTTCTCCCATGCTGGATGCTTCCTATCCCCAAACATCAGACTCCAAGTTCTTCAGCTTATATACTCTTGGACTTACACCAGTGATTTGTAGGGGATCTTGGGCCTTTGGACACAGACTGAAGGCTGCACTATTGGCTTCCCTATTTTTGAGGTTTCAGGACTCAGACTGGCTTCCTGGCTCCTCAGCTTGCAGACGGCCTACTGTGGGACTTCACCTTGTGATCGTGTGAGTCAATTCTCCTAATAAACTCCCTGTCATATATACATCTATCCTATTAGTTCTGTCCCTCTAGAGAACACTGACTAATACAATGGGTGACATTCAGTATGATCATTACAAAGAGCGTAGTCAAGGACCAAAGCCAGGGTTCCTGGAGAAGTAGAATCAATGTTCAAACTCATGCCAAATCTAAGATCCAGGCCATGGATTGGAAAACAGAGAAACGATCACAGAATCATTCAAAAAAGATATCGTTCACTAACCTAAAGTGACCTCTGGCCTCACTTTCTAGTAAGGGCAGTTCAAGCAAAGAGTTCAGATCTTTGGTGTGGCTTCATTAGGCACTCTTAGTGAATCAATGAGGGCTTTATTTTTACTCATTAGGTGAGAAAATGGAATAAAGGAAATGAAAAGAAAATAAAATGGACAAATTTGAAGCAGTTTGACAGACAGGAACACATTTGAGAACAACTTCTACTCATATAATCATCCCAATCACTCTTGCTCCCTGAACCTACAAAGAGGTACCTTGGTATTACTGTCCAGTGGGACGTTCCTAGAAAAATTACCACAGATTTTAGAGCTGTCATGTTTTAATTATTTCTCAATTACTCTTTCTTTATACAAAGTGAAAGAGGGCAACCATCCTGAGTAAGGCTTATCATAAATACATCTTTATATCTACGTATTTCAGCAAGTAAGGAACATACGGAACCACTCAAATTTGACAATCACGACTTATGATGTATCCCAGAGGATAGAGTTGTAGTCATAGGTGTTGCAATGATCTTGTGCTACTGTCTTCCTTTGTATGTAGTGTCTGGGTCCGTCATAAATGTGAGAAGTTTAGGTATTTGAGTTAGTTTGCTAGGGCTGAAGTAACAAAGTATGGCACTCTGGATGGCTTAACAACAAATTTGTTGCCTTATAGTTCTGAAGGCTAGAAGTCCAAGATAAAACTGTTAACAGTATTGATTCCTTCTATGGACTGAAAGTGAAAATCTGCTTAATGCCTAGCTCCTGGCTCTTAGTGGTATGCTGGCAATCTTTGATGCTCCTTGGTTTGCAGATGCATCACCCCAATCTCTGCTTCATAGGCACATGGCTAAGATCTTCATATGTGTCTGTTTGTCTCCATGTCCAAATTTCCCTTTTTCATAAGAACACAATCACATTGGATTAGTATACACCCTAATGACCTCATCTCAACTTCCTCACCTGCAAAGATTGTGTTTCCAAATAAGGTCACATTCACAGTTACTGAGCATTAGAACTTAAGCATCTCTCAGGGGGACACAATTCAACCCATAACGGATTCCTCCTAGGTTAGTATTGTTACTCAGGCGCATGTGATTAAAGGATAGGCCAGAGTCCAGGTTGACTCACTGAGTCAGATGAAGAAACGGCATCTATGCATGAGAAAAAAAACCATGCGTTGTTTATTCTACAATCAAGCATATAATTATTTTCATAATGAATATAAATCTGAAGTAGGTCCAGAATTTAGAGATAGTACATATAAAAGGACAAAACAACCCAAAGACCATAAGAAATTCTAACTCAGTCTTATTTCACGATACAAACATGTCTCCATTCTTGTAACCAGTGGAAATACAAGCAGCAATGACACAAAAGTGAAATCTAGTAGCCTAGATCAGAGATTACTGAAAAATGGAGATTTGGGTCTAGCCAATTAAATGTGATGTGATCCTGAAAGAGAGGCTGCTTTTTGGTGCTTTGATGTTCATTTAAGATTCACTTTACATACACACAGGCATACACACACACACACACATATAAATGCATATAATACACATATATACTTATGGGAAACATACAGGAGACAGAATTGCATAGTGGTTTAGCACAAGGACTCTGTAACCATATGGTCTCGGTTTCAATCCAGGCTACAATACTTCCTTGTTGTGTAACCTTAGGCAATTCACTTAACAACCTTGTGCCTTGTTTTCCTTCCTTGTAAAATGGGTATAATTGTAGTACCTTTATCTTGGAGTTTTAATGAGGATTAAGTAACTTAATATATGTAAAGAGCTTATAAAATTCATAGTATGGAGCAATAATTCAATAAATGTTTACAATTGCACATAAATATGTAAAATACATAGATTCATATAAACACATATGTAGTAGAGCCTTGATATTCCCAAAGTATATGTCCAGAGACTTCCACATATAACAAATTTATTAACAGCTACATTATATAATTTATTTTATAAACAGTTACAAAATAAAACTTTAGACATTTTATGATTCCATAACAACAGGGAAATAATTGGTTATAAAGCTAGAAAATATATTTGGCCACTAAAATAATATTTATACTGTATAATTTTGTAGTATTAACTGATAACTTACATAAACCTTCAAACCCGAACCAAAGGTGGTGAGGAAGACCAGCTCATGTAGTAATCTGGGATTCATGAACAGTAAAAGAAATGCAAATACAAGCCCATGTGTGCCATTCCACTAGAAACAAATATTCCACTTGAAATTAGGTAGCAAAATATCCTTCACCTTTTTATTAGGCTGTCCCATGATTCAGTAAATGCATGGATGACCACCTAGTACATAAATATATCTTTTGGAAGCAATCAGAGGGCTTTTTCTCTCCACCCTCCCAATATTACTATTTTTTTCCTGCCTATATCCAGAGACATAAACTCCCAGAAAACACCTGGTTAGTTCCCACAAGTAACATGTCATAAGCAAGCATGAAAACAAGATACAGAGAACAGAACTCCAACCTAAAAATCATGGAGTTTACTGAGGAAGATACCAGAAGCAATAACCAAAGACATGATTAAAGAAAGCTTTTCTGAATTTGTGAAAAAGGCAATGAAAAGTGACTTGCACTTAGACACATCTTGACCAAAAAGTTGTATTAGGAAGATGAAGAGAAATTTCTACAACCATTCACAGAGAAAATAAAATAGGTTATCTATGAAGCCACAACATTAAGCCAGTTTCAAATATCTTAGACACATACTGTGTTCCAAAAGGCAACAGATAGACCAATTCTGACAGAATTTTGAAGGAAAATATTGTGGACTAAGAACTATATACTAATCCAAATTATCTTTCATGTGTAAAGGAACAAAAATGTCTCAGGTATTCAAAGGCTCATCAGACTCATAGTACTGTACAAAGGCTCAACTGTACTATGCTGTATGATTCCTCAAAATAAATATCTGGACTATTTGACTACTGCCCATGCTATGAATAAATATTAAGGATTCAGAAACAGAGCAGTAACAACATGAAAACACTGATGTCTTCACTACCATAATCAAAGACCTTAGGGACCAAGCATTAACACTAGCAATGCAGTAAAGTATGGTAGAAAGGATATTGGACTGATTGGGAAATGACCTGTGTTGGAACCTCAACTATATCACGATATTATTTGATTGCAAGTATCAGTAACCTGGCTCAAACTATGTTCATATACCTATTCATATTTATATTTACATTAAGTTAGCTTAAGCTACTTTGAGCTAGATTACTTTCCCTGAAACTGCTCTGAGTCTTAGTTTCTTATTTCATAAAATAACAATAACAACAACAATGATATCTACATCATTGGCTTACAGTGAGGGAAATAACTAATGTAAGGATATAGAGGCACAATATAATTTTAAGAAATTGTCATAAGTCAGCTATAGTGCTTGTTTTAAATTCTCAGGCTAAAGTGATACCAAGGTTTGTAGTGCGTCCTGTTGAAACAATCTCATTCATGTCATTTGGTACCTTACTTCTCTACAATTCTTGTTAAAACAGCATGTCACATCAGACAACATAGTGCTCTTTACACACCGTAAACTAAGAAGCCCTAGATTTATTCAGGTGTTTATATGCACCTCATAGTTCTACAGAAAAGGAAATCTTTTGTCTGATTTACAAGATCCTCCAAAATCAAACCATCTTATATATCCACTCTTATTTCTGATTAGCTTTAATAAACCTTCATTCTAGCCTTGGTTTCTTCATGTAGAAGATGATTCTCACATTTACATCAGAATATATGTGAACTACAATTCTCTTGGTCTAGATTACCTGATTCTCTCCCTGTCCCTAAGTCATACTCTATCCTTCTATACATTTCACCTTTGCTAACACAAATTTCCTGATTTTCTAAAACTCCATTTTAAGCTGAAAATTTAAATAACACAATCATATTATTTATAATATAATCATATTCTCATATTGATTTTATTATACTATTTTGTACTGTATAATTCATTGTTTCATGTGTATTTGTATCACATTCAATGTGATACAAATCCATATAAAGTGTAATTTCCTCAGCAAGAAAAACATATTCTTCATGAAGAGTTGTAAATGATGTGGGAAAATGCTTATTATTTGGTGTTGAATGAAAAAGAGCTGGACAAAAGCTATATATATACAGTGTGATCTCAACTATACAAAAATGGATAGAAAGACAAATAGAAGCAAATATGCTAAAATAATGATACTGTTTTCCTCTGAATGGTAAGTTATAGGTGACTGCTGTTTTCTGCCTTAAATTTGTCTATTTTACTTTTAAAATATGGGTATGTACCTTTATACTCAGGAAAAAAGATGCTTAACACACGTTTTAATTCTTCATCCAAAATTTACCCATGGTGAAGAACTGCGCAAGCAAATACTTTAGTGATTCCTTTAACAGTTGCATTATAGACAGGTTTGAACAGTTTCCTGGCTTTCTCTCAAATCACATTTCCATTAAGAATTACATGTTTCCCGTGCATATTCTCAAACCTCATATTAATCACCTCTGTTGGTTAGGATACTTTTGATTTCTGGTGAGAAAAAAAAAAAAAAAAAAAAAACCCTGACTCAAAATCTAAACTGTCTTGACACAATAAGGTATCAATGGGTTTATAGGACAAAGATACCCAAAGTAGGGCTTACTTTGGACTAAGTTTGACCCAGAAATTTAAGATAATTTATCAGGTTTCCAGCTCTGTTTTCATGCAAATTTCTCATGCTGTTCTCCTCTACCCTCAAACTTTGTCTTCAGGCTAGCTCTCCTCCTGGTGTCAAAAATGGCTGCAATAATAATCCCAAGTTGAATTTTCAGAGTAGTAAACCCAGTGGAAAAGAGAGGCTTCACCCAGCTTCCCAGTAAAACTCCTAAGGTTCATTATGATTATACTGGATTATATCATGTGCCTAACTATGTCCCAATTATTAGGTGAGTGCCATACCCGGATTAGTTTAGGCCAATCTGTACTCACCATAAACTGAATGTAGAATCAATTTTATATAAATTGAAATGTTAAAAATATGAGAGGGCATGGAAAGGATAATTTCTAAAGGAATTTCATGGTATTGTTATATGAAAGAGATAATAGATGCTAGAAAGCAAAGCTAGGTATCCACTATGCCACAGTTTTTTAGCATACAATAATTTTTCTCTCTTTCTTGATGAACATTTTTGCACTGGTGGAAACAATTTCAGGAGTGAAATTTTCTTAGTTCCACATCGAGCATAAGGGGTGAATTATTCACAACATACGTTGAGCTAACACATAATGTGATGCTTTATTTTTTAATTTACCAAAAACCTATTGTCCAATCAAGAACCATCACTTTCTTCACTTTCATCTGTCTTTTTGCCATATACCTCTAGCAATAATAGTATGAGATTTTTCACTTTAAATAATGATTTTTTTAAAAAGCTAATTAATACTGTACATAATGACTATGGAATTCATTAGTTAAGGACTCACATATATTTTCATCATAGAACATGCGATTTAAATTGTTGCTTCAGCAAAATAAATCGCTAAAGGTAATGACTTTTAGGATGATCCATCAATGATCAAAACTCAGAACACTGTAATCACCTACAATACTTTCAATTAAACCATATGAAATTAATAATATTTGACCATTTTTGAACTACAAGAAGGCATTTCACATGGCTCAGCCTAAAATACAAACACATATCTGCACACATATATACTTCTATGTGTGTGCACACGCATATACACATGCATGCTGGTACTTAGGAATACAGTAATATAGTTTGGAAAGCTATAAATGCCAATTTGATCATTTGATCATTTCATAGTTTATGCCATGACTGATGAAAAAGGAAAGAATGTGTATGTTCATGGATATACAGAAGAAATGATGCAGTGCAATCCTTTTTATACAAAGGTACTTGATAACGGAGCTTTGGTGCTTTGGGTACTTGGTCTTCTTATCTTCCTCTAAATTCAAATCTGCCAAAGCACTTCTTGTGTTTTGTTTTGTTTTTTCAATACACTCACTGAGTGATCCTAAATAATCTCTACTAACATCCTCAATTTCCTTCCCTGTCAAAGCAGATAGGCAGTCAGCAGCTGATGACTGGGTGACTCTATGATCCCAGCAACAGAATGACAAATCTAGTTTTCTGAGAACGGACAAGCTGATAGAAAGGAATAATTCACATCTGTCTACTGGAAACAAAAAGAAATTACCAACACGTTTCCCAAAGCTGTTCAGCTATTAATGATCTAAATAGAATCTGACCTGAATGAGAAAGATATATTCAACCAAGTATTTTTAGATATTTTGCCTGAAAAACACTACAGCAAAAGTATTTATTGCTTCTGTGTCTGGTTTCTGTTTTGGTGATTCAGTTTATCCTAGCCCACAATTTTCGTATTTCCCCTGTCCTTAGAATCAAAAGCTGGCTAAGTAGGTGTAAAAAGGGATAATTTCTTTGCAAAATTATTTAACAAATACAGCAATCAAATGATCTAGGTAAGAACTAGTTTTTTACTCATCTTTTCAAGATCTCAAGCAGCCCCAAACTTTAGTGAGCTGCCTTCCTTTCAGAACAGTCCAAAGGAAGAAGTCCCTCTCCAAATTCTTACAATTATGAGCCTTCCCTTTAAACTAGCTGTGACTTCTGAGGAGTATCATAGGGAAGACAGGCACCATCCCGGCTACATCGTCTTGGGAAACTTTAATGACCACATGATGTCTGCCAGCATCAAAGGAGTAGGCAATGTAGAACTTCACATCCTATTCAAATAGACAACATTTACAGATGTTTATTAGGCTGTCCTCTTTTGCACATTAAAAATGTTTCCTGGTCCTCTCCTAGTACATCATTCCCTCTCCCAATTACCATAAAAATCAATATATCATAGAAAGCTGCATGAATTTTATCTGGAGTGATGAAAGTAAGCACACCTTGATTGCAACATTCATTCAATTTTAGTGATATTTTAACCAAATCACAGCTGTGACTGATATTTTGACTTAACCACTGCTAAAGGTTCACAGAGATAATATAAATATCTGATTATTGGTCTCCTTTGCTTTCTTGAGCTAAAACCACTGAAAATCTATGATTGAAATTTATGTTTTTCTTCTGTTTAAGAGTTGTTTGAAAATTACTTCCTCCGATTAGAGACCAGACACTTAAGGAAATCGTTTATTGCTTAAATAAGATTTTCACAACTTCGAGTACTACAGGCAAGTTTTAAAACATTAGTAAAATAAATAAAGATGATGGTGTGATTTTTAACATCTCTAAGATCCAGGTAAAGATGAAAATACTTAAAGAACAATTGAGGAGAGGGATTATATTGTACTTTATCAAAACTGACAGGGAAAAGTCTGATTGAAATAACAGCAAATATCCCACTTATAGTGGCAGACCAAAACCATATCACAGGATTTCTTTTCCTAGTTAAACAAATAAATTAACAAAATAAATTTCATAGCAGCATCAATACAGAGACAACAAAACAAACGCTATAAATTTTGAAACGTGGTAGCCATTGAACTAAAGAAAACATTATAGCTTAGGATTGTCTTGGCTATATGGGCTCTTTTTTGGTTCCATATGAAATTTAAAGTGTCTTTTTTTTTCTAATTCTGTGAAGAAAGTCAATGGTAGCTTGATGGGGATAGCATTGAATCTATAAATTATTTTGGGCAGTATGGCCATTTTCACGATATTGATTCTTCCTATCCATGAGCATGGAATTTTTTTCCATTTGTTTGTGTCCTCCCTGATTTCCTTGAGCAGTGGTTGGTAGTTCTCCCTGAAGAGGTCCTTCACATCCCTTGTAAGTAGTATTCCTAGGTATTTTATTCTCTTTGTAGTAATTGTGAATGGGAGTTCACTCATGATTTGGCTGTTTGTCTATTATTGGTGTATAGGAATGCTTGTGATTTTTGCACATTGATTTTGTATCCTGAGATTTTGCTGAAGTTGCTTATCAGCTTAAGGAGATTTTGGGCTGAGACAATGGGGTTTTCTAAATATACAATCATGTCATCTAAAAACAGAGAAAATTTGACTTCTTCTCTTCCTATTTGAATACCCTTTATTTCTTTCTCTTGCCTGATTGCTGGAGGCATCATGCTACCTGACTTCAAACTACACTACAAAGCTACAGTAACCAGAACAGCATGGTACTGGTACCAAAACAGAGATATAGACCAATAGAACAGAACAGAGGCCTCAGAAATAATGCCACACATCTACAATCATCTGATCTGTGACAAACCTGACAAAAACAAGGAATGGGGAAAGGATTCCCTATATAGTAAATGGTGTCGGGAAAACTGGCTAGCCATATGCAGAAAACTGAAATTGGACCCCTTCCTTACACCTTATACAAAAATTAACTCAAGATGGATTAAAGACTTAAATGTAAGACCTAAAACCATAATAACCCTAGAAGAAAACCTAGGCAATACCATTCAGGACATAGGCATGGGCAAATACTTCATGTCTAAAACACCAAAAGCAATGGCAACAAAAGCCAAAATTGACAAATGGGAACTTATTAAACTAAACAGCTTCTGCACAGCAAAAGAAATTGTCATCTGAGTGAACAGGCATCCTACAGAATGGGAGTAAATTTTTGCAATCTATCCATTTAACAAAGGGCTAATACCCAGAATCTAAAAGGAACTTAAAGAAATTTACAAGAAAAAAGAACAAACAACCCCATAAAAAAGTGGATGAAGGATATGAACAGACACTTCTCAAAAGAAGACATTTATGCAGCCAAAAAACACATGAAAAAAAGCTCATCATCACTGGTCATTAGAGAAATGCAAATCAAAACCACAATGAGATACCATCTCACGCCAGTTAGAATGGCAATCATTAAAATGTCCGGAAACAACAGATGCCGGAGAGGATGTAAAGAAATAGGAAGCTTTTACACTGTTGGTGGGAGTGTAAATTAGCTCAACCATTGTGTAAGACAATGTGGCGATTCCTCAAAGAACCAGAAATACCATTTGGCCCAGCAATCCCATTACTGGGTATATACCCAAAGGATTATAAATCATTCTACTATAAAGACACATGCACACATATGTTTATTGCAGCACTCCTCACAATGGGAAAGACTTGGAACCAACCCAAATGCCCATCAATGATAGACGGGATAAAGAAAATGTGGCACATACACACTGTGGAATACTATACAGCCATAAAAAAGGATGCATTCATGTCCTTTGCAGGGACATGGATGAAGCTGGAAACCATCATTTTCAGCAAATTTACACAGGAACAGAAAACCAAACACTGCATGTTCTCACTCATAAGTGGGAGTTGAACTATGAGAACATGTGGACACAAGGAGGGGAACATCACACACTGGGGCCTGTTGGGTGGTAAGGGGTTAGGGGAGGGATAGCATTAGGAGAAATACCTAATGTAGATGATGGGTTGATGGGTGCAGCAAACCACCATGGCACGTGCATACCTATGTAACAAACCTACATATTCTGCACATGTATCCCAGAACTTAAAGTATAATAATAAAAAAAAAGCATTATAGCATGACTCTGTGGGGCTTGCAAATAATCCATTCTCAGTAAGATGGCAGATAAACAAAATCCAGACTATTTTCATGAATAAACTCCAATCTGAAGAAATGTGGGTTGGCGAATCCTAGATAACAGTCAATGTAAAATCCGCAAGAGTAGGAGACCATACCTACCATCTTTAAGAATGCAGCACATGTAATCAAGAACTCAACACAGACAGGAAATCCTTGTAATTTTCCAGGGTTTCATGATGAAGTCTAGGATTGATTAAAGCCCAAGTATATCCTGACAGAGGAATACGATATATTCCCCAAGTTGGTGAACTGGGTACAGACATAGGATATACTATAACATCATAAAACAAACAGCAGAATCTAGGCCATCCACACTTTTATATCCCAGCAGTAGTGAAGTTCTTCATCCTTTATCTACCTAAATCTTCTATGCTGCACTTCTCAAAATATACTTGGGGATAAGAACAATATATACTTGGAAGACAAAGAAGAAAGTTTTAAATACAATAGGAAAGGAATGAAACACTGTCCATTTGCCTTGTATAGGAGTAAATGAAACATATGGACAGAGTTTACCAAGCTCATTATGAGCAATATGAAAAGAAATAGCATAAAAATGACAAAACCTCCTTTTAAAATGACAAATGAAAGTAATACAACAAGTGTAGCAGACAGTGTTAGTGCTCCTCCCAGATTCCCTCAAGTCCTTTTTTACACGTTTTTGTGTGTCCTTGGTTTTGATGTGAATTTGCTTCCAACAACCAGAATAATAAAATTTGGAAGTCAAAATTACTCATTAGTCCATGGACTGCAGAATGGGTATTGTATTAGTGGGCATGAAAACATTAATCTCTTTGTACATCTCCATTCGAGTTCTTGAGTGACTAGGAGCATTCTCAATGAGCACTAATATTTTAAAAGGAATCTTTTCTTCTGGGCAGTAAGTCTCAGCAGTGAGCTTAAAATATCCAGTAAACCATGTTATAAACAGATGTGCTGCCATCCAGGCTTTGTTTTACTTGTAGAACATAGGCAAAGGGATTTAGCATAATTCTTAAGGACCCATAGATTTTTGGAATGGTAAATGAGCATTGGCTTCAACTTAAAGTCACCAGTTACATTAGCCCCTACCAATAGTCAGCCTGTCCTTGGAAGCTTGGAAGCTTTGAAGCTTTGAAGCTAGGCATTGACTTATACTCTCTAGCTATGAAAGTCTTAGTTGGCATCTTCCAATAGAAGGCTGTTTAGTATGCATACAAATATGTTGTATAGGGCAGCCATCTTATCAATTTTCTTAACTACATCTTCTGGATAACTTGCTGCAGATTATACATCAGTACTTGATGCTTCACATTGCACTTTTATGTTACAAAGAAAGCTTCTTTCCTTAAACTTCATGAATCAACTTCTGCTAGCTTACAACTTTTCTTCTGCAGCTTTCTCACCTCTTTCAGCCTTCATAGAATTGAAGAAAGTTAAGGTATTGTTCTGAAGTAGGTTTTGGCTTAAGGAAATATTGTGACTGATTTGATCTTCCACCTAGACCACAAAAACTTTCTCCATATAGGTAATAAGGCTGTTTCACTGACTTATCATTCATGTATTCAATGGAATAGCATTTTTACTTCAAAACTTTCAGAGATACAATCGGTGGAGCAGTCAGAACACACATAACATTTATTGATTAAATTTGCTGCATTATATGGGATGGCTCATGGCACCCCAAAACAATTAAAATAGTAAGACGAAAGATCACTGATATAAGACTACTATAATATTAACAGATATAATAATAATAATAATAAAGTTTAAAATATTATGAGAATTATCAAAATGTGACACAGATATATGAAGTGAGTATATGCTGTTGGAAAATGGTGTTTGTAGGTTTGTTAGATGAAGGATTGCCACAGACATTTAAAAAATCTTCATTTATTTGTTGGTATAAATTTAAGGGACACAAGGGCAGTTTTGTTATATGCATCTGTTACAAAGTCGTGAAGTCTGAGCTTTTAATGTAACCATCACCTGAATAATGTACATTGTACCCATTAAGTAATTTCTTACCCCTCACCACTCCCTCCCTCCCAAATTTTTGAGTCTCCAATGTCTACTATTCCACACTGTATGTCAATATGTACATAACATTTAGCTCTCACTTATAAGTGACAATATATGGTATTTGACTTTCTGTTTTCGAGTTATTTCACTTAAGATAATGGCCTCCAGTTTCATCTATATTGCTGTAAAAGACATGATTTCATTCTTTTTATGAGTAGTATTCTGTTGTGTATATATGCCACATTTTCTTTATCCAGTCATCTGTTGATGGTCACTTAGATGGATTCCTTATCTTTGCTATTGTGAATAGTTTTGCAAAAACTATGCAAGTGCAGGTATGTTTTCCAATATGATTTATTTTCCCTTGAGTAGATACCCAGTAGTAGGACTGCTGGATCAAATGGTAGTTCTATTTTTAGTTCTTTGAGAAATTTCCATACTGTTTTCCATAGAGGTTGTACTAATTTATTCTTAGCAAGAGTGTATATGTGCTCCCTTTTCTCCATATCCTCACCAACATTTGTTATTTTTTTGACTTTTTAATAAAAGCCATTCTGACAGGTATAAAATGATATCTCACTGTGGTTTTACTTGCATTTCTCTGATAATTAGTGGTATTGAGCATTTTTTCACATTCTTTTTGGACATTTGTATGACTTCCTTTGAAAACTTTCTGTACATGTCCTTTGCCCACTTTTTTTAACTTTTATTTTAAGTTCAGGGGTACATGTGCAGGTTTACATAGCTAAACTTGTGTCATGGGGTTTTGTTGTACAGATTATTTCAACATCCAAGTATTAAGCCTGGTACCCATTAGTTATTTTTCCTGCTCCTCTCTCTCATTCCACCCTCCTCCCTCCAAAAGGTCCCAGTGTGTGTTGTTCCCCTCTATGTGTTCATGTGTTCTCATCATTTAGCTCCCACTTATAAGTGAGAACATGCGGTATTTGGTTTTCTGTTCCTATGTTAATTCGCTGAGGATAATGACCCAATTTTTGATCAGGTTCCTTGGGGGTTCCTGTTTTTGAGTTGTTTGAGTTCCTTGTAGACTCTGGATATTAGTCTTCTATTGGATGCACACTTTGCAAATATTTTCACCCAATCTGCAGGTTGTCTGTTCACTCTTCTGATTATTTATTTTGCTGTGTAGAAGCCTTTCCATTTAATTAAGTCCCATTTGTCTATTTTTGTTTTTGTTGCTTGTGCTTTTGAGGTCTTGGTCATAAATTCTTTGTTTAGACCAATGTCCAGTAGTGTTTTCCATTGCTATTTGCTGACGATATGATCTTGTATCTAGAAAACCCTAAAGACACTTCCAAAAACATCTCTTAGATTTCATAATGAATTCAGTAAAGTTTAAGAATACAAAATCTATATATGAAAATCAGTAGCATTTCTATACACCAATAATAATCAAGTTGAGAAGCAAATCAAGAAAGCAATCTCATTTTCAATAACTATAAAAAATAAAATACCTAGGAACATATTTCACCAAGGAATTACAAGATCTCTAACAGGATAATTACAAGACACTGATGAAAGAGATTTTAGATGACACAAACAAATGGAAAAACACCCCATGCTCATTGATCAGAGGAAATAATATCATGAAAATGGTCATACTGCTCAAAGCAATATACAGATTCAAGGCAATCCCTATCAAAATACCATCATTTTTCACAGAATTAAAAAAAATCCTAAAATTCAGATGAAACAAAAAAAAGGCCACATAATCAAAGTAATCATAAGTGAAAAGAGCAAAGCTGGAGGCATCACAATCCCTGAACTCAAATTATACTACAAGGCTACAGCAGCCAAAACAGCATGGTACTGGTATCAAAATAGACACATAAATTAATGGAATACAACAGATATCCAAGAAATAAATTCACATATCTACAGCCAACTGATCTTTGACAGAGTCAACAAAAACATACACTGGGAAAAGGATACCCTTTTCAGTAAATGGTGCTGAAAAATTTGGATTACCATATGCAGAAGAATGAAACTCAAACCCTATCTCTCACCACATACAAAAATCAACTCAAGATTGATTAAATACTTAAATTTGACCTGAAACTATAAAAATACTACAATAAAACCTAGAGAAAATTTTCCTGGAATTGGCCTAGGCAAACTTTTAATTTGTAAAAATACAGTGTCCGCAAAGTGCAATAAAATATAGTTCAATAAAACGCCTGTATTTCTGTCCTTCCTCACACCCCAATCAATTTGTGTTTTAACCAACAACTGATGTGTGGAAAGAGTACAAAAAGCTTTTTCCTTGACTTGATATGAGGCAACGCTTACGTGTAATGTTCATTTCAGAATCATCATTCAGATTCAGTCTGAAGCAACCCTCTGGGGCTTTGGCTAAGACAAATTTTTGCATGGCTTTTCCCCTTCCCCATCTTAATTCCTCTGGGATTTCCCTGGAAATATTTCCCTCTTTAATAAAATATTTACTCAGGTATCCTGTGATCGGTGGCTTCTGGAGTTCCCAACTTAAGACATGCAAAGAAGTTTAAATAATCCAGTGTAAAAAAAGACGTATCCCAATTAAAAAAAAATTCCCATAAGTACTTTATGCAATGGAAGAATTTAATAAAAACACAATTTCAGTAAAATAAGATTTTAGAGACAAGAAAATAAAACACAAGATTGTAATGACAAGGAAAATTATTGAAATAAAAAAGCAAACCAAAGTTCAAAAACAACACCATTACAGAACTAATAAACATTGATATTCATAATACAGACAAGATATGAATTAAAATCTAATTAATGAAAAAGAGTAAGTACCTGAGATAATCACAGGGAATCCAGGAAAAAGAAAAATAATAAAGCAATCAGAGGTAAGATTATGGGTATGTATCCATGTGTGTGCATTAGGCAAAGACAATCTAATCAGGAAGACTAAAATACACGCGTGCACACACACACGCATCCTTTTACAAGACAATCCCTCTGAATAAAGAACTGACATGGCAGAATAAGATAGCATACCATGTTTTATGAAAATTAATAGAAAAATTGATACAGGAGACTCAAATCAAGGCATAGTCTGGTTGAGTCATAGAATTTCAATGTTAAAAAGGGAATATTTTTGCATTTAGGCATTAAACAGATTATGTACATGAGGAAAGGTTTGGTTGATATCAGAAGTCTCCACAGCAATATTCAATGCCAGAAGATGGTAAAGTAATATCTACTAAGTTCTGTGTGGAATAAAGGGTGAGCTAAGTATTTGAAACCTAGCCAAATTGCCGAGCAGAATAAAGGCTACAGAGAGTCTTAAGCAGGCATGAGCTTAGAGATTCCAGCAACTATTTGTTTTTCTTTTAAAAAAGTACTTGAGAATAAAATATCATTAAATAAAGATGAATAAGATTAAATATATCAGGAATGTAGACACTGTGGAAAAAGTATTGCTGGTGAAAATTAAGTGAGTAACATAGAACTAAGACTAAAAACTATGGAAATTATTGTTACAGAGTTCAATTTTTAAGGGGATTTCAGTCTAGAAAACTTGGTTGAATCACAGTCATAATAATCAAGGTACCAAACTTGTCTGGGAACAGGACATGGGAGGAATCCTTCTCATAATGACTTATGTTGAAAATCTTAAATTCACAGTCATAACACTATGGTGCCTCTCAAGCTTCTGTAGGTAACAGAGAATCATTTTGCATATGTCTATCCTTTCTTCAGTTAATTAAATGTCATATGTGAGATTATAGTATAGTATAGTATAATGAATAAGAACTTCAAAAATTATGTAATCCATGTTACTCTGACCCTTGTTTACACCTGATTATGTAGGATTTTAGTAAATATTGGTTGGATTCTTCCTCTAACATCTCTTCTCCCTTTCTCAAAAATAATTGTATATTCATAGTGATTTTGTAGCCAAAAATAGAATAGGTTCTTTTGTATCAATGTTTTTGATATTCACAATAATTCCATAATTTACAGATAAAACAGACTCAGAGAGGTTAAGTGAGAAAGAGGCAAGAAATCAGATTCAAATCCAATGTCTTCTATTATGAAATATTCTGTCTCCTTTGAAGCTCCGGGTATCAGGCTTTGAATAAAAAGAATCTATTGCAAATGCTCCTTCCCACATGTCTTCTACTTACTTCCCAATGTCACCAATGAAACTCTCTTAATTCTGAATTTCCAGTACATATTAAGTCACCATGTACATTGTCTGAGTATATCAGAGATATCAATGGGGCCATGCTGAAGTACAGAAAAATAGAAGACAAAATGAGTAGGCCACAGAAACTGTGGCCAATATTAAACTGAGTCAACTATGAAGCTTTGCTTTCTTCCTCTGACTCCAACTTCAGATTCTGTGATGGCAAAATTGGCAAAATAGAAATTTAGGAAGTTAGCACCTGTATGTGTGTTCATGGAGTGTAAGTTGCAAGTGCGTTTGTGCATGTGCATATGTATATGACACGTGTGTTTTGCAGGCAGGGAATGTACTGGACCACACGGCTATATTTTTATTTGAGATTTTTCTTAATAATTACCAAGTAGGAGGTGATTTGTTAAATGGGCAATATCTGTGGTCAACTATATGCCACAGATATTGTACTAAAACCCCAGATTTCTCAGGCTTACTGTTAATTTAGCTATGCAACTTACCATAAAGGAAGCAGTATCCACCTGTTTTTTTTTTCACTCTGAAAGTTCAGAAATGAGAAAAGGTGATTCCAAAAAGAGAAATGCAGACACACTTAAGCTGGAGCCAGGAAAAAGAAAAAGTCATTCTCCTCTAATTAACTCTTCCTCACCCTATCAGGACAGAGAATAGTATTTTCTCATCCTTTATGTCTAGCTGAAGCATGAGAAGGTGACACAAGACTATTCACCAGCTCTGGAGAAGAGAAATACAAGATTAGAAGATTACAGCACAATATTGTAACCCAGGAAACAGACCATAGCCTGCAGTTAAGAGCCTAGAGGAGACTGGTGTTTGAAATTCAACCTGTTGAGTCAGAAACACTTTCTGTCATATTGTCTCCATCCTCCAATTTGTTACAAGCATGGTATGAGTCTTTGGAAAATGCATCAACCTCACTGCTGCCTAAAAAGTGTCATGGCAGAGCAGGTAAGTATCTATATACAGTGTTCCATTCCGGTGGACTGTCACTGGAAAACCCATTTGTTCTAAATATCTTTGCTTCCCCTCTCCCAGTTCAGTCAGCCTTGATGCATGAATTTAACCACATCCAAACCAACATATTATACTTTTATTTTTCATGTCATGCACATTTCATCAGAGTTAAGGCATTATGAGATTGGTAATATCCTAGCTGGCTAACTTAATTGTAGGAACTAATTTACCTTTCACATGGCAGAGAGCAGAACCTCAAGTTGCTATTTGTTGCCCTGAAAGAATTAGCCTAAGGGAATATACAAACTATGGAACCCTGCCTAGTCCAAGTGGGACAATACAAGGAGGTCCCTAGAGTTTCAAAATTGGTATGAGAGGTCTAGTCTACTTGTAGTATGAAGTGGGAGAAGGAAAAGCCCTGACAGCAACTAAGGGGGTACTGAAAAGTTTCTGTTGCCCCATCTATAATGAGAGGTGT
The DNA here is from genome assembly GCF_029281585.2 of Gorilla gorilla gorilla. Lineage (NCBI taxonomy): Eukaryota > Metazoa > Chordata > Mammalia > Primates > Hominidae > Gorilla > Gorilla gorilla. Next base: position 140,199,807 of record NC_073247.2, read on the forward strand.
GGTAGGAAGGGTACATAAGAATTAGGAAGATATATAAATAATTAGTATATTGTAAGTGTGAGGAAGATGGAGAACAGTAAAGTTGCTGAGGCAATTTTAACACAGATTTAACCCACAGTGAGTATATTAAATAAACACATCCTCTAGGTGTACATGGAAGTGAATCCCACATGAATATCTCCCTATTGGAAAGGTTCAAGAAGTATTTCTGGGAGGGGATTAAACTCCAAGCAAGATGTGGAGACTTTAAGACAGCAGCACCAGGTTAATATAAATAAGATTCCACTAAATTCAATTGTGTTAAGAAGGAAGAATATGTATTTACAAGTGCTAGACTACTTTATTTGTTGAGAAATGACTAGAAATGATAAAGGTAGCAGAAGACTAGTGGTGGATAAGTAGCTTGATTTTCAAAACCAAAAAAAATTGTATTCTAGAATTAAAACCCAGAGATAAATGGTGATTTCCAACAAAATTCAAGAATTGATAATTAAGCAGATGGCTTTTAGGCATTTATGAAAACAGCCAATATCAGTTCACTAAAAATTCATATTCATTTCTTTTTTCTGTACTGTTACATAACTGGCAGCTTAAAATTAGAGTTCATATATATTACAAAAAGGGATGCGATAACTCTGGCAACTACATAGAATGATGATAACTGGATTCAGCTAAATAGATACTTATAAAGTAGAGATTTATAAAGTTGGATCACCATTGCCAGAGAGGGCACCCCAAAGAATAAATCAGTGACAACCTAGATGAACAGGTTTTTGTTACAGGTCTTATCTACTCTATCAGTAACTTGGAGGAGTCCCAGAAAGTTCACTGATTGAACACATTTACAGATTAACAAAAGCAGGAACAGATAGTTAACGTGACAAAATCGTGATTCAAAAACATCTCAACAGATGGAAATAGTAAATCAAATGACATAATATTATAACAAATAGTTCTGCACTTGGGAAGAAAAAACCTGCTCAAATGGAGGAGTAGGGAGCCTAATCGCCCCCCCCCCGACTCTCTGGCGTGATCAAGCCAACCCAGAATAAGGTATTTGGATGTAGGCTTCACATTTTTAGATGGATATTGACAATTAGGAGAAAATTCAAAGGACAGGACTAAGTATCTTCAAAACCATGACATTTAAAAAATATCAGTAAACCTGACAATGTCTAAGTGGCAAAAGCAAATAAAAAAAATGGAGGCAGAAGTTGAGAAATTAGGGCAGTTACCCTTTGAAGAGCTATCATGTGGGAGAAAATATAAACTTAATTTGTGCATGCCCTGGAGGATGGTTAAAAGGAGACAAATTTAGTTCAATGTAAGAAGGTCCATCAACAAAATGGAATGGGTTGTCTCGAATAATATTGAGCTCCTTCACTCTGTAAATGTTTAAGCTGACCAAATACCTAACAAAAATATAATAGTGTATATTTCTCAGTTGCTCACGCTTATAATCCCAGCACTTTGGGAGGCCAAGGCAGGCAGATCACCTGAGGTCGGGAGTTCAAGACGAGCCTGGCCATCATGGGGAAACCCCATCTCTACTAAAAATACAAAATTAGCCGGGTGTGGTGGCACATGCCTGTAATCCCAGCTACTTGGGAGGCTGAGACAGGAGAATCGCTTGAACCCGGGAGGCAGAGGTTGCAGTGAGCTGAGATCACACCATTGCACTCCAGCCTGGGCAACAAGGGTGAAACTCCGTCTAAAAAAAAAAATAGTGTATATTTCTATACTCAATGGAAGCTAGAAGATTGGATCAGATGACCTCAAAGGCAAAGGTTCTTTTGAACTATAAAATTCTATGACCCTGTGATTCTATATCTAGACAATGTTTTATGATCAAATTTCTTTAAACAGTGGATTTTTTAAGGAATTGGGTATTTGCTTACAGATTACTACGTGTGAGAAAGCTAGTGTTCATTGCAAAATGAAAACTTAGCAGGTATATAAATCAAGCACCTACAGAATAATGATGACAACTGTTACTGGTAATCAAAATAGGGTTTGAGCTACAAATATCTGATGCAAAGATTTTAGAAATATATGAAAAGTAATCAGGTGAAACATGCCTCACTTTGGGTTGTTACTGAGGAAATATAGGCAGGGATGGCCCTGCCTATGACAGTTCCTCTTCATTATGAGAGTCAACAAGCATACACAGAAGACATCCTACAAAACTTCCTTTGCTATGCACTGGGTATTATGCAGAGGGTCTCTATTTCCTCAAGGAGCTCAAAGTCCAATGGGAGTAGTAGACATAGGAATAAGGAGAGTGTTCTGCTTGAGGACTTAGCTTGCAGCTTCAAGCCTGAGCAGCGGCAGCACTTGAAACATACTGAGGAGCTCCAGAGAGAAGCACTACTGCCTCAGTACCTATCAGTACCATGACTAAAATTACCCCTTCGCACCTTAATACTTCAGCATAGATTGCATTAAGTTTTTCTTTCTGTGACCTTGACCACTCATTATCACCTACCTGACAATCCAGGCATGGAAGTGTGAGATATTAAATGGAAGAGTTTTGATGAGTGTGGGGAATATGTATTACATACTGTGGAGAAAGGTCAAAGCACTGGGGGCCAAGAGCAAGACCACTCTCTGAAGAATAAGGACACAGACCGGTGTTGAACTCGTGTCCAGGACACGGTTGGTACTCAATAAACATATGCTAGCTAAATGATGGAGTGAGTGAATGAATGGGCAGAATAGATGGAGCAGTGTATGCCTCTATTTGCTACTAAAATGCTGTCCATGTGTGATGACATTACCATTAGCTACCACACCAACAAATATTTAAATAATCAATAAAGTTATATATTTTTTAAAAATTAATATCAATAATTCAATAGTGTAATCTTAGAAAATTTAATCAAGAAAGGTTTGTCTCACTTTTTTCCATTTCATTTTCTTCAATTACAATGTTTTTCCAAAGCTCTTCTCCATTTTGATGCAAGCTGTTTTGCTAGTCTCCCACCTCATGAAAACTACCATAAGGAAAGGATCAAAATAGCATTTAATTCATTTCACTTACTATGTTAGGTTCCTGGTCTCCATCAGGTAACTTTTTGTGCTAAAGGTGATTATATTTAATTGTCTACTGAATGTAAACACATGTAATTATATAATTACAATCTGCAGTTACATAATTATGATGTATAATTAAGTAAATATTACCAGAATGATGTTATAAAGATCTTCAGAGAACTGTTAGAAGGAGGTATGATTTAGTCTCTGGCAGCCCACAATGTTCAATTTCAAGGTGTGCATATGCACACATATGGGTGTGCATGTACTTTTTTGGAGATGAGAGTTGCAGAGCATGGCAGAGTTCAATATTATTGGTCTTGACTGGAGAAGAGAATAAGGGCAAACACAAATAACTGTTTCTGAGGGGTTTTCCACTCTGGTTGCAAATCAACATTTTCATTTTCTTGAAGTATTTTAAATATGCAAAGAGGTATCCCCAAGCTAAGCCTAATTACATGAAGGGTTATATACAAGGATAAATATGAATTAATTTAAAAAAGCACTTTCCAAAATTAATTATTAACTATATTACATATGATCATATAGCAAAACCGGTTCATAAAGGATTGAAAGCAATTATTTCCATAATTTTACATATGCTCAATATTCATTACTTATGCCACAGGGAAAATGCCAGTCCTATAGCAGTTTTTCTCAGTCTGTCAATGTAAGAATATCATCCAGGTTGTATTCCTTGATTTCCCTAAGCCTTCAAGAAAGTGGTGGTATAAAACATGAGATTTTGCAAATATTCTCACAGGAAGAATGATTTGCAAGATATGATAACTGGGGAACTGGGTGGCCATTGGTCTCTAGGTAGGTCAAATTTGAACACTATGTCCAGTCTACCACCATGTTAGCTGTTTATCAGGCGACCTCCAGAATTGTTATGGAAGTGAAATAGAAATGTATCCTTTTGGAAAGCGAAGTGAAAGTAGGCAACCTGTAATTGTGGAGAAAAACCTCATTCCATCAACGTGTTTCATATGGGAATCCTGTCATTGTAAAAAAAAAAACAAAAACAAAAAACAGACCAAAGGCATATGTGCAAGAGATGGCACAAAAAACATTAATTTTCATAACTCTTTTGCAAGTGTCATATTAATTTTCATTGTCTCTTAGTAAATTGTGGTGGCTCACTTTTTCATGTAAGTGAAATGCAGCCTCTTCAGTGAATATGAATATGCAAAATTGATTCATCTCAATATGATTCTGAAAACTGAGCTACAGAAATTATATTATTTTGCCTCATCTGTCTCCACTGGAGCCTTCATCAGGTGTAAAGGGCCAGGTATCGTCTTTAGTAGCTTATGGAAAATGTGCCAGACCAATGGCTGAGGGATGCCTGGTTCACTGCTAGCTTTTCCTGAAACTTTGCTGAATGGTGACACCAATGTGATTTGCGACTACCTCAGACATGCTTAGCCACCTTGTGCTTGTGCCTCGTACAGATGTACATTTTTCACCCTATCTGTTTAGAGCAGCAGTAAATATTGTTAGATATTGTTAGGATCTGGTCGTTTATTATATAGTACACAGAATGATCTTTGCACTAGTCACAAAACCATCTTTAGCAAGCTCTAACCCACAAAACTGACAAATATATCTGTATACATTGGTGCATACTATGTGTAAAATATATAATATAGTTACCAAGAAATGAATCTAGAAAGTTTTCAGTTATTTATGCATCACTTGTATCTTTTTAAAGCTCCACAGATTATTCTGGGTTGAGAGGCAGTCTATAAGCAGGACTGTCCATTCACCTAAAGTAGATGACTTATGTCTTCACAGAAAACTCACATTATTTGCTCTCACATGCCAGCATATTTCTACAATTATATTCATTTAATAAGGGCCTTTCTAGAGATTAGTGTATTGTAAGCAGATAAAGTTGCCTTTTATTTAAGAGTGCTAGCACATAAACCAGTTTACATACTCTTTTACCTGATTAGTCTATCAATAGTCATTTTGTGCTAAAGACCACAGATGCCTGAAAGGACAGTATGAAGCTTAGATGGATTTGATTTTCCTTTCCTATTTATGGAGCAACAATTCTGAGTCAGATATTGTACAGGTCTTGTGGAGGGAAATACCTAAGAGTATTCAGGGAGGAGTTTACAATCTTGTGGGGGAGACCTATTTGCCTGAAAAACTATTATATGGGTAGAGAGAGAAAGGAGGGTTTCTGGAGCCAGATCACTGCTAGCAGGTCCACTGCCAATTTCCCTCAATTGACCATGGAAGGAGATCGTCCCCAAAATAGAGAGATCCCTATCAGAGGCAACCAAAAGGAAGCATCTGTTTCTGAGTTGAAGGCACATAAAAAAAACTTCAGTATGCTTTTTTCCAGATTTGATTGTTGAACAAAAAGTATGTTTTTATTCCTTATTTCTTGCTTAATTTCCTTGGCAAATATCCAACTGAAGAAGAAAGAGACAACAACTTCATGACAGTAATAGGAATTGAAGATTCTCGACCTGGAAGAATACTCGACATAACCATCTGTAATGTTGTATTCATTTCTCTAATTATTCATGTCTCTCATATTATTAGATACACACCAATTTGTTAATTTTATAACTACAGCAAACTCAACTAAAGTTTCTTGTTACTGTTGCTCTGTTGATAAGATATTTTGCTGAGTACACAACAGTGCACACCTTTTCCTGTATGGAGCCTTCTCTGACCACTTCAACCTAAGGAACACAGTTTATATCTAAATTATTTATTAGATTCTCTAATACCTGGAGAGTTCTTTATTGCATACTATCTAGGATCGTTTTATACTTTTTATGAGTTAAATACAGCCAAGTCAAATAAAGCTCCTTGAAAACAATAAACTTGTGTGTGATTGTTAATATTAAGTATCAACTTGATTGGATTGAAGCATGCACAGTATTGTTTCTGGGTATATCTAGGTGTCTCTGGGTGTATCTGGGTGTTTCTGGGTTTAATAAGTGAGTTAAACCCAGAAGAGTTAAGCCAGAAGAGTTTAACAAGTGAGTCAGCGGACTGGGAGAGAAAGACCCACCCTCAGGAAGATCCACCCACAATATGGGTGGGCACCATTCAACTGGCTGCCAGCGTGGCTAGAAAAAGCAGGCGGAAGGTGGAAGAAGCTGACTTGCTGAGTCTTCCGGCCTTCATCTTTCTCCCATGCTGGATACTTCCTAACCCCAAACATCAGACTCCAGATTCTTCGGCTTTTGGACTCTTGGACTTATACCAGTAGTTTGCAAGGGCTCTTGGGCCTTCGGCCACAGACTGAAGGCTGCACTGTCGGCTTTCCTACTTTTGAGGTTTTGGGACTCAGACTGAGTTGCTACTGGTTTCCTGGCCTCTCAACTTGCAGACAGATTACTGTGGGACTTCACCTTGCTTTGATCGTGTAAATCAATTCTCCTTAATAAATTCCTTTTCATATATACATGTATCTAATTAGTTCTGTTCCTCTAGAGAACACTGACTAATTCACTGTGTTATAGTTCTATGTAACCTACCTCCACTGTATTCCATCTTCAGTATAGAACAGATTTATAGCACAGTCTCTGTCCTCACATAATCTGGCTAATTACCTCATTATTTTATTTTCCTTAAAAAGGGAAGTCAGAATTACATGGTTAGTTGTTAATACATAACCTTAATCAAACTTGAATCAACTAGTAGATTCCATAAGAGGCCAGCCGAAGAGATGCAATTGCTAGAAGTTTAAGTCAAAGTGCTCCCTCCCTCTGTTCATAGACTACCCACAACACAGGACAGTTTTTATCCAACTCTCACCAAAACACTGAAAATAGGTGTTAGGGTAGTTTAATCTTGACAAGGTAGTTCTCACCAGATTCTAAATAGCTTTGAAGTGTTATTAGGGCCTCATAAAGACACTTCTAAGAATAGATAAATCAGTCTGGGCTCCTTTAGTTCCCCAAAATCTCCTTTAGTGACTATACCGATATAAATCCTTTCTCAACAAGTCCACCACATCAACCCCAAATACTCCTTAGCCCCTTACTCTTGCATTTTACCTTACTCTGTTGATGAAAGATTGTCCAAGGGGCAAAATACATTGGTTCTCAGTCAATGTTTCTCAAACGTGACTATCCATTTGGATCACTTGGGGATCTTGCTAAATGCAAATTCTAATTCATTAGGTCTGGGAATGTGGCCCAAAGATTCTGCATTTCTAATGAGTCCCCAGGTAATACTAATGTTACTTCTCCACACACCACATATTTATTTTACTAGGTTTATTTACAAACAGCAAAATTTATACTTTTTATTATACAGTTCTGTAAGTCTTGACAAATGCATAAGGTCAAACATTATCACAACAATCAAGCTAAAAAACACTTCTTTATCCCCAAATTTTTCCCATGTCCCTTCCTAGTCAATCCTCCCCAGACCCCAGGCCCAGGCAACCACTGATTTCTTTTTCATCTCAATATTTCTTACTTTTTCAGAATGTTTGTAAGTTGAGTCATAGATACAGTATGTAACTTTTGCATTTGGATGTTTTTAATGCATCTGACATTCAATCATGTTATTTCATGTATCAGAAGTTTTTTTATTCATGGTTGAGTAGTATTCCATTGTATGAATGGACTAATTTGTTAATCCTCTCACTGGTTGATGAAGATTTAAGTTGCTTCATAACTTTGACAGTTATGAATAAAGCCACTGTAAACATTCATATGTTTGCTTCATGTGAATTATCTTTTCATAATGTAAGTGTATACTTAAATTTGTAAGAAACAGCTTAACTATTGTCCAAAGTGATTTTACCATTTTACATCACCACCAGCAATGTATGAACGTTCTAATTGCTATGCATTCTCCCCAAAAGTTGCTGTGATGTGGGTTTGTTGGTTGGTTTGTTCATTTTGGCCACATTCTGTTAGTTTCATTGTAGTTTAATTTTATATTTCCTTAAAGACTAATAATGTGGAGAAACTTTCAATGTGCTTATTATTATCCCTATATGTTCTTCAGTTAAGTGTCTGTTCTAATCCTTTGCCATTTTTTCAAATGAATTGTTTGATTAGCATTAAGTCTTAGAGTATTTTGTGGTTTATGGATACAACTCCTCCTCTATCAGACATGTGTTTTGCAAATATTTTTTCCTAGTCTATGGCATGTTTTTAATTTTTTAACAGTATATTCACAAAAAGCATGAGATTTTAATGTTGATGAAGTCTAATTTCTCAAAAAAAATTTAGGGATCATAGTTCTATTCATTAAAGAAGTTGCCTTCTAAGCTGAAATTACAATTTCTTCTGTTTTCTTCTGTATATTTCATTGTTTTTGCTTTTAAGTCTATGATTTATTTTAAACAGCTTTTTGTACGTGGTATGAGGTGCAGATGTGTTAATGTATCAGAACATTTTCTTCTACACTACAATACCTTGATTACTGTACATTTATATTAAGTTTTGAAATCAAATAACATAAGTCTTCTGAATTCGTTCCTTTTTTTCAAAATTTTTTCGGCTAGTTTCTTTGTTTTTCCACATAAATTTTAGAATTTCCTTGTGATTATCTACAAAAAAACTATCTGGGAATTTAACTGGGATGACACTGCATCTAAACATCAATTTTAGAAGAAATGACATATTTACAAAATACAGTTTTCCAAATCAAGGAGACAGCATACAACTCAATTTATTTAAATATTATTTTTATTTCTTTAATTATTATTTAGTTTTTACCACAGAGGCTTTATTTTGTTAAATTTATTTTCTTATTTTGTTAAATTTATAACTATTACACGGGTTTCTGAGGAGGAGCACGGTACTATTTAAATTACACAGTTTTTTTATATTTCAATTTTTCAATATAAAATTGGATTATCAATAAACAATTGATATGATAGTTGAAACGATATGTTTCTGTATATTGGTCTTGTTAGATACACTTACAAAACTCATTTTCTAGGTAGAATATATTTTTGGTAAATTTAGAAGATTTTCTGTAGACACAAATATGTCATTTATGAATCAAAAGTTTATTTATTTTTAATCTGCATGATGTTATGGGGTATTTTCCTGTCTTTGTATGTCTACGACTTCCAGCATAATGTTGCATAGGAATAGTGACAGTAGATCTCATTGCCCCAGGTCTTACTTAAGGATAAAACACTCAGAATTTAATCACTAACGATAATATTAGGTGTAGGGTATTTTATTGATGGCTTTTATCATTTAGGGGATGTTCCCATCAATTGGCTGAGATTTTTATCATAAATAATGTCAAGTTCTTCCAAATTTGTTTTTGCATTTGTTAAGAGGAAATTATACTTTGTTTTTCTTTTTATCTGTGAGTGTTGATAAATTTTAAAAGGTTGAACAAACTATTCTCAAGATAATCTCCACTGCACTTGGTCTTAATGTATTACTCTATAGTGTTGAATTAGATTTGATGTTTTTGAGAATTTTTATATCTATGCTTGTGAAGGCTATTGTTCTCTACTTTTATCATAATACTGTTCCTTTGTTTTGGTGTCAACATAATGCTGACTGCATAAAATAAGTTGGATAGTGTTTCATATTAATTTCTGAAATATTTTGTAAATAATCGACATTATATCTCAATTTAATGTTTGCTAGAAATCACCAGTGAAGCTATCTGGGCTGGAGTTTTCTTTGCTGGAAGGTTTCTAATTTAGAATCTTATCTTTAGATAGGTATAGAATTATCCTGATTATCTATTTCTTCATAAGAGAGAATTATTAGTTTCTTTCAAAAGATTTGTTCATCTAAGTTGATATTTTTATGTATGCAAAATTAATCATAATACCCCCTTAATATCTTACAATGTCCATAGAATCTGAAGTTATTTCACTTTCATTCTTGATACCATTTTTGCATTCTCTCCTTCTGCCTGGATTAGTCTGACTAAAAGTTTAGTCAACTGATGTATGAAAAGAACGAGCTTTTAGTTTCACTGATTTTTTTCTACCGTTTTCCTGTTTTAAACTTAGTTGATTTCTGCACTTTGTTCTATTACTTCACTTGTTTTATTTATGTATTTTTTGACCTGGGCATTTTTCTCTTATTTTACTTACTTTTTTGACTTTTATTTTAGGTTCAGAGGTACATGTGCAGGTTTGTTACATAGGTAAACCGGTGTTATGAGGGTTTGGTGTTCAGATTATTTCATCACCCAGGTAATAAGCATAGTACCTAATAGATATTTTTTTCTGCTCTTTTCCCTCCTTCCCCCTCCTCCCTCAAGTAGGCTCCAGTGTCTGTTGTTCTGCTCTGTTTCCATTTGTTCTCATTAATTAGCTCCCACTTATGAGCAAAAACATGCAGAATTTGGTTTTCTGTTTCTGCATTAGTTTGCTAGGGATAATGGCCTCCAGCTCCATCCATGTTCCTGCAAAGGACAGGATCTTGTTCTTTTTTATGGCTGCATAGTATTTTATGGTGTATATATACCACATTTTCTTTGTACAGTCTACCATTGATGAGCATTTAGGTTGATCCCATGACTTTGCTATTGTGAAAAATGCTGCACTGAACATACATGTGCATGTGTCTTTATGGTAGAACAATTTATATTCCTTTGATTATATACCCACTAATGGGATTGCTAGGTCAAATGGGAGTTTCCCGTTCTTTGAGAAATTGCCGAATGCTTTCCACAAACGTTGAACTAATTTACTCTCACCAGCAGTGTATAAGCCTTCCCTTTTCTTCACAACCTCACCAGCATGTTATTTTTTTGACTTTTTAAATAGTAGCCATTCTGCCTGATGTGAGATGGTATCTAATTGTGGTTTTGAATATGCATTTCTCTAATAATTGGTAATATTGAGCATTTTTTTCATATGTTTGTTGGCTGCATGTATGTCTTCTTTTGAAAAATGTTTTCATGTCCTTTGCCCACTTTTTAATGGGGTTGTTTTTTGTTTGTAAATTTAAGTTCCTTATAGATTCTGGATATTAGACGTTTGCACAGTTCGCACACATTTTTCTCCATTCTGCAGGTTGTCTGTTTGCTCTGTTGATGGTTTCTTTTGCTATGCAAAAGCTCTTCAGTTTACTTAGATCCCATTTGTCAATTTTTGCTTTTGTTGCAATTGCTTTTGGCATCTTTTTCATGAAATGTTTGCTACTTTTCTTCTTGTTCGGGGTTTAATTTGTTCTTTTAAAAATTTTCTAAGGTACAAGCTTAGCTCATTGATTTGAAAATTTTCTTTTCTTATGTAATCAGTTAATGCTATATTTTTCCTCTAGCAGCATCTCACACATTTGGATATATTAATATTTTGTTTTCATTGCATTAAAAATTTATAATTTCTCTTATGAGTTATTAAATCTATTTTTTTATGTTTTGTTGGATTTGTACATAATTTGGAATTTTCAAAATATCCAGCTATTATTTATTTCTACTTTAATCTCTTTGTGTCCAAATCATATATTTTCTGTGATTCCAGTTATCTTACATTTGTTTGTGTGTTTTATAGCCCAGAATATTATCTATCTTGGTGAATGATTCATGTGCAGTTGAAAGGAATATACTAAACTCTTGTTTTGTCTATTTGTCTATAAATGTTAATTAGCACATGTTAGTTGTTAATGTTGCTCAAGTTCTCTATATTTTTGTGGGTGTTCTGCCTAAAATCTCTATGAAATATGAATGTGTCCATGTACATATTAGTTTCCATTCTTTTACTTTTAACCTCTGTCTTTATATCTAAAATTGATTTATTGTACACAATCTAATCTGACCATCTCTGCCATTTAATTTGTGTGTTTAGACCATTTCTATTTACCATAATTATTTACATAATCACGTTATGACATATTCTGTTCTGTTTTCTTTTTAAAATTTTTCTATCTTCTTTTAGATGTATTGAGTATTTTATATAAGCATTTTTTTTCTCCCACAAAAAGAAGTGTTTTTCAGCCACCTACTCTACTCCATTTCTCATGAATACCCATTACTCACTCATGGAAAGAGCTTACAAGTTTATAACAATTTCTCTTGTATTTAGTAATCCCAAAGGTTCTATACTTTCACATTAGCCATTATCAAGCCCTTAAACATTTTACTTGCATTTTTTACTTACATGTATAGCTTTTCACTTCTTGTTCTAGTGTTCTGTCACAGGTGAGTCAGTACTTACATCTCACTTCTCCTTGGAGAATCCTGTATTTCCTTAGATTTCAGGCTATTTGGTTGTTCTTCAACTTCCATTATCTGATATATTCTAATAAAGTTATCAGTAACTTATCTATCTTTATTTTTTTAATTGATGGAAAATCCTTCTCTAGTTTTCTACATCCTGAGTATAAAAAGAACTCTTCATAGGCCATACTTTGAGTAGAAAAATTCTAGATAAATTAATGCAAAAGAAGAAGAAAAAAAGTAAAATATCTCACCAATATTTTTAATAATTATTGCATATGTTGGAATGATTATATTTTGGGTATATTGAGTTAAATAAAATATATTACTAAATTTTAAAAAATGAAAAGAAACATTCTTAAAGCAGCCAAATATCATAATATCCTAATTTCTAGTTAGAGCTCTTAACTTCCTTTTGTTGAGTTCTATATTCATTAAGAAATATAGTTTATCTTAAGAAGATACTAAACAGACACCTGACTCTTAGGCTATATAGGTATCTATATTATTTTCTTACTACAAATCAATTTAAGATAAATTTTGAGGAAATGACTGACTATTCTTTGATAAGGCGATTGTTCATCTTTGTACAAAAAGCAGCTAGCAGAGCTAGCTACTCACCATGGGAAGTTGTGACTTTTGGTTGAATGAATAAATACAAAACTTGGTTCTAGACCTATCTAGATCTAATCAACTAAATCTAACCAAACTAAAGTCACAAACTTGTTTCAGGCTAACTTTTTTCATTAGTACAGGACATGTTAACACTGCACTTGACTGAGTTTCCTGCACAGTGGCTTTGATGTTGAAATAGATGTAACCTACTGGTGACTGATCAGTGGAGCTCAGATGTGGCTACTCTGATTTATTAAGATTGATTATTGTCTCTGAACTGGTCTCATACAAGGAAATTCTTCTGAGTACCCCTCCATCTAATATCTCAATAGATATTCCATAGAAACAAAGTACTAGTTAAATGTTACTTAGGTCTTTGAAGGTTAAAAAAGTGTTCTATTCAAACCTTTTTTGAGCTTCACTAACATGTCAGTGCTTTGTTCAGGTTCTTTCAGTTAGAGTAGCTCAGTAAGACTCCACTTTTGAATTTCTAACTGGGTCTTGGAATTAAAGTACAGACATAATGACCTACTTTGTACATCAAAAAATAATAGTGACCTTTTTATATGCTCTGGAATTCTTTATTTCATCCTTTTGACCAAACTCCCATTCTTAAAATCTCAGAATTATTTAAAAAAGGAAAAAAAAAATGACTGTCTTGGTTGCTTAGGTAGTAAAAATTTGAGTAAAAATGTTAGGAATTCTAGTCCACAATGGAAGAGATTCTCCTTTGGTCAACCCCACCAAATTCATGTAACCTTGCCAAATTCAAGAATTATTCACTAAACATCTGTGCTCAAAAATTTCCTAACTGCTAGCAGAATATATAAAGAAGAACACTAGTATCTGTCCTGAAGTATTGTATCAAACTTGAACAAAACAAGACAGGCACACAGAAAACAAGAGAAGGTTAAATGTAATCAGTATTGTGTAGTAGAGATATTAGATGCCATGAAACTTCAAAAATATAAAGAATGCTCAAATAATTAATCAGATTTCCTGGTGGTTAATGGGCAAATCTGGCCTAAGGATCTGTTTTGTTTAGTAAGAAGAGTGTTGTCTATTTGTTTAGTTTTATTGATCTCATTGCTTTTTATCTTTTTCATTTTTTGAAGTCTTCTAATTATGTAAGTTCTAATGACAAAAAGATTGATCCCCTGTACCCTTCACCAAATTTTACCAAAGGTTAACATTTAATATCATTAGCCTGCATGCGCTCACATACATTCATTCCCTCTCTCCCACTCTCTCTGTCTCTCTCCTCTCATTAGAGATCAAGAGAGAGACAATGAATATTTAACCCAAAATACTATAGTATACATCTCCTAGGAACAAAGACATCCTTTCATTCTTTAACAAAATAATGCAAAATTTTTAAATTTAGACAATTTAACTCCACACACTATTATTATTTAAAGTAAACCAGGTATTTAATTATTGCCAACATTTTCTTTTATGGAAAATTTTTATGATCAAATATCCAATCTAAAATCATGGATTGCATTTGGCTGTCATGTCTCTTTCATATATTTTAAACTGAAATAGTTTATCAATTTCTGGCTGTCTATATTTACAGTGTTCAGCTATTTCTTTTTAATGAATTTGTTTAACTTTTAAGTTCAGGGGTACATGTGCAGGTTTGTTACATGGGTAAATTATGTGTCACATGGGTTGGTGTACAGATAATTTTGTCACCCAGGTGATAAGCATAGTACCCAACAGGTAGTTTTTCAATCCACACCCTTCTGCCATGCTCAACCCTCAAGTAATCCATGGTAACTGTTGTTCCCTTCTTTGTTTCCATATTTACTCAATGTTTAGCTCCCACTTACAAGTTAGAACATTTGGCATTTGGTTTTCTGTTACTGCATTACTTCACTTAGTATAATGACCTCCAGGTCCATCTATGTTGCTGCAAAGGACATGATCTTGTTCTTGTTATGGCTGTGTAGTATTCCATGATGTATATGTATCACATTTTCTTCATCCAGTCTACTGTTGATGGACATTTAAGTTGAATCCATGTCTCTGTTATCATTAATAGTGCTGTGATAAACATATATGTGTGTGCATGTGTGTCTTTATGGTACTTTTTAATAAATTTGAATATCTTATGTTTTAACATGGACATTTCAGATCTTCATAATAAGTGAGGCAGGGTTACCATCATAATCTACATGAATTATATGCATAAATTAAGCTTAAATAGTTCACTTTTGAATTAACTTTCAGGCCAATGGAAACATTGAAGTTTGAGATCCAGTTATGAAAGAACTTCTGGATAAAGTGGAAAGATTTGAAGAAAAGAATGAGGGCATTTAAGATGTGGAGAGACTTGTCAGGGTATATGATTATGGCATAAGAATAAGGTAGTTAAAAGAACGGCCTAAGTGTGCTAGATTAGTCCAAAGGAGTATGTAGCCTATGGTTATGATTTGCAAATAATATTTTTACAGTTTAAATCTAATAAGAGTATCTCTGCAGTTAATCTTGAGGAATCCTTAGCAAGAGAGTTCCTGATAACTGTGCCAATCAATTGAGATACAAAGACAATAGTAAGCAGCAAACTATGAACTGACTTTCACTTCTGATTATGCTGTAGTAACAAGGATCAGGCAACTTCCCAATATAAACAATTAGAAAACTGGAAAAAAATATGTGAAACAGCTGTTTTCATATATCTCAACTAACAGCATAGGCCTGGGATTCCTGTGAGAAGGTAAACAAACATGATAAGCCCCACAGGAGGTCCAGCTTTCAACCTGGAGGCGATTTTCCACAATGAGGGGATAATGGAGAATCTAAGCAGAGCTGATGGCCTTGCTAAGTTGGAGAGATAGAGACCAGGGTCAAAAGATACTAAGGATGCAGGAATATGTGATCCCAGGGATGTTCTGTGGAGGTAGTATAGTTGAACTATTCCTAGAATAAAGGCTGACCTAGAACTCCCTTAGTGTGAAGTGGGATCCCCATGCACTGGTTATCAATCTACTTGCACAAGTGTGGTAACAAAAAACACTCACTCAACAAGTTAAGCAAAGCAATTTTGTTATTCACCAATAGGCAGCGAGGGACAATAAGAGCTTAAAGTTCAAGGTGAACCAGTCTGCCAAAGCTCAGAAAAGCTGTTCAGGGCAGGTGTAGTCTCATCTGTGCGTGCCCCAGGCGAAATCATTCTTCTCTGGGTTTTATATCTCAGGGGAGGGGTGACTTGGATCACTAGGCTAAAGTGTTTCAGGACATTCTGTCCTAGAAGGGATGGCAACAGAGCCCAGGCTTTTCTGAACAGTTTTTCCTTATCTCAGAATGTTGTATTCCCAGTACATTCTACAGTTATTCTAAGAACTGCAACTGAGAAACAGGGGAAGAGCTGGATTAGTCAAGCTTATCTGGGCACCTGTCCTGCGCCTTAGAAAACATTAAAAACGGTGGATCAAATCAATCTGCAAGTAACGTGTTTTGGCTACATTAAAATTCAACACCTTTCAAGGAAGATGACAAAATTCAGACAACCAACAATGTAACATTCACAATGTCCAGTATCTCAGTAAAAAAATAAACAGATATGTGAGTAAGTAAAATATCATGACCCATAGAATGAAGTTGTCAAATTTCCCCAAATTGATCTGTAGATTTAATGCAGTTTAAATCATAATCCTCACAGAATTTCTGGGGATGTCGATAAGTTTACTCTAAAATTTATTTGGAAAGGCTAAAGAGCAAGAAATTTTGTTCAAAAAAGAATAAAGTTAGATGATTCACTTTACCTGATCTTAAGATTTTCAAAAATAAACTACAGTAATTAAGACAGTGGTAGTGGCAAAGAATAAACATACTGATCAGTGGAACTAAAAAGAGTACAGAAATAGACTCACACAAATATGGTCAATTGATTTTTTATAAAAGTGCATAAGCAATGCAATGAAGAAGGAATAGTCTTTTAAAATTATTTATGTATTTTATTTAACAAATAAAAATTTTATGTACTCAGAGTGTACAACATGATGTCTGATACAGATACACACACACACGCACACACATTGTGAAATGGCTAAATTAGGCTTATTACCACAAACATTACCTCACATATTCATGTTGTGTGAGTGTGTGGTGTGAACATTTAAAATCTACTCTCTCACAACTTTCAGTATATAATACATTGTTATTGACTATAGCCACCATGTTGTACAATAGATCTTGAACTTATTCTTCTTGACTAAATAAAAAATTTTATCTTTGACCTGTGTCTCTCCAATCCCTCCTTCCACAGCCCCTGTTAACCACCATTGTACCTTGCTTCTATGAATTCAACATTTTAGTTTTCTTATATATATGTAAGATCACATAACATTTGTCTTTCCACGCCTGGTTCATTTCTCTTTCGTTCTGCATTTTCTTTTTTGAGAGGGCCACCACTCCCCGCCAGTTCATTTCATTTAACATAATGTTCTCCAGGTTCATCCAGTCACAAATGACAGAATTTTTTTTTATTAAGGCTAAATAGTATTCCTTTGTGTACATATACTACATTTTCTTTATCCATTCATCTACTTATGAGCACATAGCTTATTTCCATATCTTGGCTATTGTGAATAATGCTGCAATAAACATGAGGATGCAGATATATATATTTTTTAGAGATACTGCTTTTATTTCCATTGGATATATACCGAGAAATAAGATTGTTGAATCATATAGTAGTTCTATTTTTAATATTTTGAGAAGGCTCCACATTGTTTTTCATAATGGTTGTACTAATTTACATTCCTACCAACAGTGTATAAGAGTTTTCTTTTCTCCACATCGTTGCCAAGACTTTTCTTTCTCTTTTTGAACACAGTCATTGTAACAGGTGTGAGGTGATTTCTCATTACAGTATTAATTTTTATTTCCCTGATGATTACTGATTTTGAGCGCTTTATTGTATAGAGAGGATAGTGTTTTAACAAATGGTGTTGAAACAATTTGGCATCCATGTGCAAAATAATAATAATAATAGTCTCATTATGGACATCTGTTATGGTTTGAATGTATATCCCAAAGTATAAGTGTTGGAAACCTAATGCATAATGCAAGAGTATTGGGAGGTGGGGCCTAATAAGAGATTATTAGGTTATGAGGGCTCTACTCTCATGAATAGATTATTAATGGGAGTGGCTTATCACAAGAGTGGGCTTATTATAAATGTGAGTTTAGTCTGCTCTTTCTCTCTTGCTCCAACCCTCTCTTTCTCTTCTGCTTTTCACCATGGGATGGGGTAGCATGAAGGCCATTGTTAGATACCAGAGCCATGGTCTTGGACTTCCAGTCTCTAGAACTGTGAGCCAAATATACTTCTGTTTATTATAAATTATCTAATCAGAGGTACTTTGTTATAGCAACATAAGACAAACTAAGACAGAAAATCGGTAACACAAATTGGAGCTATTGATATTACAAATATATGAAAATGTGGAAGTGGCTTTGGAATTGAGTAATGGGTAGAGGCTGAAAGAACTTAGATGAGCAGGTTAGGAAAAGCCTAGATTGCTATAAATAGAGTATTAAGGGCAATTCTGGTGAGGATTTAGAAGACGAGAGCAGTTGGGAAAGACTAAAACTTCTTAGAAACTGCTTAAGTGGTCATGATCAAAATGTTGGTGGAAATATGGACAATAAAAGGCCATTCTGATGAGGGCTCAGGCAGAAAAGAGATATATCTTATTGGAAACTGGACTAAATGTCATCCTCGTTATGAAGTGGCAAAGAATTTGGCTAATTATATCTATGCCCTCAGGCTTTATGGAAGTTGAAATTTAGAAATAGTGAACTAGAATATTTGGCAGAAGAAATATCTAAGCAGCAAAGTGTTTAAGGTGCCGCATGGCTCTATGGCTGCTTACAGTAAAATGAGATAATAAATAAATTATTTAAAGATAGAAAGGGAAACAGAACAAAAATATTTTTAAAAATATCAGCCTGGCCACATAAAGAATTAAAAAAAGCTTGTTTCAGAGAGCAAACCAAGGATATGGTCACATGACCTTTGCTAAGAACATCAGTATGGATAGAAGCCATCATCAGGACAATGAGAGAATGAAGATGACAGTATTTCAGAGATCTTCAAGGCTGCGCCTCCCATTACAGGCCCAGAGCTCTAAGAGGGCAGAATGGTTTTGCGGGGTGGGCCCAGGGCCCCCTCTATGGGTTGACTGCCCAGAGCCACCTTGGGTCTCTGCTCCCTGCATTGGGCACAGTGTTCCTCAGTTGCCCTAACCATGGCTCAAATGGGCCCAGCTGTGGCTCAGTCCATCACTCTAGAAGGTACAAGCTGCAAATTTTGGTGGCATCTGTGTGGTGCTACTCTGCAGGTGTGCTAAATGCAAGAGCTATGGGGACATAATTTCCTCTACATAGATTTCAAAGGATGACCCAGGCAGTGACTTATTGCATGGGTGGAGCCACCACAGATAACCTCTAATAGACCAATGTCCACCAGAAATGTGGGGTCAGCGCTGCTACAGAGTTCTCACTAGGGCAATGCCCAGTGGAGCCATGGGAGTTGGGCCAAGACACCAGAACTGTAGATTTACCACTGTGCAAAATGAGCTCGGGAGAGGTACAGGCATGAGACTCCAGCCAGTGAGAGCTTCCAGGTGAACGGAGCCCAGCAAAACCATGGAGGTAGAGCTGCCTGAAGCCTTGAGGGCCAAAACCACACTCCACTGTGTGCAGGACATGGGAGATGGAGTCAAAGAAAATTATTCTAGAGCTTTAAGACATAATGTTGTTTTCCCTGTTGGGTTGTGGATTTATTTGGGACCAGTTACCCCTTTCTTCTTGCATATTCATCCCTTTTGAAATGGGAATGCCTACCCTGTGCTGTCCCACCACTGTACTTGGAAAAAATGTCACTTGTTAATTTTATAGGCTCACAGCTGGAGAGGAATTTGTCTCAAGATAAATTGCGCCTTGAGTCTCACCCATATCTAATTCAGATGATTCTCTTAACTTTGGACTTTTGAGATGATGCTAGAACTAGTTAAAGTTTTGGGATTATTGAGATAAAATGAATGTATAATCACTCACCAAATAATAATGCTGTGTTCAATGACAGACAGCATATATGATGGTGGTCCCATATGATTATAATGAGCTGAAAAATTCTTATTGCCTAGTGATGTCATAGCCATCATAAGATTATAGCACAATGTGTTGCTCATGTGTTTGTGGTGATGCTGGTATGGACAAATCTACTGTGCTGCCAGTCATCCAGAAGTGCAGCATATACAATTATGCACAGTACATATAATTGATAATGATAATAAATAACCATGTTACTGGTTTATGTATTATTTTTATTTTTATTTTAGAGTGTATTTCTTCTACTTATGAAAAAATGTTTATTGTAAAAGAGCCTCAGGTAGCTCCTTCAGGAGGTATTCCAGAAAAAGGCATTGTTATCACAGAAGATGAGAGCTCTGTGTATGATACTGCCTCTGAGGACTTTCCAATAAGACAAGATGAGAAGGTGGAAGACAGTGATATTGATGATCCTGACCCTATGTGGACTTAGGCTCATATGTGTGTTTGTGGGTTTTTTTTAACAAAAAAAAAACAGTAAAAAGTAAAATAATTTAAACATATAAAAAAACTTATAGAGTAAGGATATAAAAAATATTTTTGTACCGATGTACAATATGTTAGTGTTTTAAGCTAAGTGTTATGAAAAAGTCATAAAGTTAAAAAATTAAAGTTTGTAAAGTAAAAAAATTACAGTAAGCTAAGATTAATTGAAGAAATTATTTTATAAATGTAGTACAGTCTAAGTGTACAGTGTTTATAAAGTCTAGCGTAGCATACAGTAATGTTCTAGGCCTTCACATTCACTCATCCCTCAATCACTGACTCACACAGAGCAACACCCAGTCTTGCAAGCTCCATTCATGGTAAATATCCTAAATGGAAGTACTATTTTGTATCATTTATATGATATTTCTATTGGAGCTTTTCTATGTTTAGATATGTTTAGAGACACAAATACACACCATTGTGTTTCAGTTGCCTACACTATTCAGTACAATAAAATGATATACAGGTCTGTAGCCTAGGAGTACTAGGCTACATCATATATCCTAGGTGTGTGGTAAGCTATGCTACCTAGATTTGTGTAAGTACATTCTATAATTTTGTACAATGAGGAAATCACCTAACAACTCCTTTCTCAGGACATATTCCTGCTATTAAGTAATACACGACTGTATTTTGCATTGTGAGAAAGACATGAATATGGGGGGTGCTGGGGTAGAATGTAATGGTTTAAATTCTTCACTTTCAACAACAGATAGATCATCCAGATGAAAAATCAACAACAAGGATACAAAAAGTAAAAGGAAATACAGGCCAATAATTAACATAGATTAAAAATCTTCAGCCAGGCGTGGTGTCTCACACCTGTAACCCCAGCACTTTGGGAGGCTGAGGTGGGAACATCATCTGAGGTCAGGAGTTCAAGACCAGCCTGGCCAATATGGTAAAACCCTGTCTATTAAAAATACAAAAAAAAAATTAGCCAGGCATGGTGGCAGGTGCCTGTAGTCCCAGCTACTGTGGAGGCTGAGGCAGGAGAATTGCTTGAACCTGGGAGGCGGAGGTTGCAGTGAGCCAAGATCGTGCCATTGCACTCCAGCCTGGGCAACAAGAGCGAAATTCCATCTCAAAAAAAAAATTCAACAGAGAATTATCATACTGAGTTCAAGAGCATATTAAAAGAATTGTACAACTTGTTTAAATGGGATTTATGTGTGGAATGCAAAGATAGTTCAACCTGTGCAAATCAATAAATGTGATACACCACATTAACAGAATGAAGGACAAAATATTATATACTCCTCTTAACATATACAGAGAAAAGCATTTTACAAAATTCAAAATCCTCTCATAAGAAAGAAAAACTCAGCAGGGTGCAGTGACTCACACCTGTAATCCCAGCACTTTCAGAGGCCTAGGAGGGCAGATTACGAGATCAGGAGATCGAGACCATCTTGGCTAACACAGTGAAACCCGGTCTCTACTAAAAATACAAAATATTAGCTGAGTGTGGTGGCAGGCACCTGTAGTCCCAGCTACTCAGGAGGCTGAGGCAGGAGAATGGCGTGAACCTGGGAGGCGGAGCTTGCAGTGAACCGAGATTGTGTCACTGCACTCCAGCCTGGGCCACAGTGCAAGACTCCATCAAAAAAAAAAAAAAAGAGAGAAAGAAAAAGAAAGAAAGAAAAACCCTCAACAATTAAATATGGAAGAAATGTGCCCCAACATAATAAAGACCACATAGGACAAGCCCACAGCCACCATTATATTTAATGGTGAAAATCTGTAAGCTTTTCCTCTAAGATCAGAAAGAAGTCAAGAATGTCCACTCACACTACTTCTGTTCAACACAGTATTGAAAATCTTAGCTAAAACAATTGCGTAAGAAAAAGAAATAAAAGGCACTCTAATTGAAAAGAAAGATGTAATATTGTATCTGTTTAAAAGTAACATTATATTAAAAATCAAAAACTTCCAGAAAAAACTATTAGAAGTAAAAATAAATTCAGTAAAGTTGCAGGATAAAAATCAACATATAAAAACACACTGCATTTCTAGATACTAACAATGAATTATCCAAAAATTTAAGAAAAGAGTTGTATTTACAATAGCATCAAAACTAATAAAATACTTGGAAATAAAATGTACTCTGAAATCTATAAAACACTGATGAATGAAATTGAAGAAGAAACAAATAAATAGGAATATATCCCATGTTCTTGAATTAGAATAACCCATATCTTTAAAATATCAATACTACCTAAAGCAATCTACAGATTCAATGCAATCCCTATCAAAACTCTAATGGCAGTTTTTACATAAATAGTAAAAACTATCCTAAAATTCGAACGTAACCACAAAAGACTCAGAATAGCTAAAGCTTTGTACAGAAAGAACAAACCTGGAGGCATCATATTTCTTATTTCAGATTGTATTACAAAGCTATAGCAATAAAAAAGATATGAAATAGGCATAAAGACAGACATACAGATGAATGGAACAGATTTGAGAGCCCAGAAGTAAACCCATGCATATAAGGTAAATTAACCTTTGACAAAGGTGCCAAGAATATTCGATGGAGAAAGAATTGTCTCTTCAAAAACTAGATAACCACATGCAAAACAATAAAATTGGATACTTTTCTTACACCATATATAAATATAATTCAAAATGGATTGAAGATTTAAAATGCAGGACCTGAAATCATTAAGCACTTAGAAGAAAACAGGGAAAAAACCCTTTGGCATTGGTTCTTTTTAATGATATTTTAGATGTGACACCAAAACTAAAAGCAACAAAAACAGAAGTGAACAAATGGGCGTAAATCAAATTTAAAGTTTCTGCATAGTAACAAAATAAAAATTAACAACAAAAAAAAATTAACAAAAAAGCAACCTACAGAATGGGAGAAAATAGTTGCAAATCATATATCCAATAGGAGATTAGTCTTTAAAATATATTAAAAACTCATACAAATCAATATAAAAAATCAAACAACCCAATTAAAAAATGAGAAAAGGGATGAAATACACACTTTTTAGAAGAAGACATAAAAATGGCCAATGGATATATGAAAAGATGCTTAACTTCTCTAATTATCAGGAAAATACAATTCTAATTATCTGGAAAATACAGTTCAAAACCAGAATGAGATGTCACCTCATATTTCCTAGAATGGCTATTATCAAAAGAATCAAAAGATAACAAGTGCTGATGAGGATGTGAAGAAAAAGGAATCTTTGTACAGAGTTGGCATGAATATGAATTTGTACAGCCACTATGGAGGTTCCTCAAAAGTTAAATGTAAGACTACCATATGATCCATGAATATCACTTCTGGGTATACATCCAAAGGAAAGGAAATCCTCTCATGAAATCCTAATCCAATCTTGAAGATATATCTACACTACCACATTCATTGCAGCACTAATTCACAATAACCAATATGGAAAGAACTCAAATGTCTGTTGATGGATGAAGGAATACAGAATATTTTTTATATATTCATATTATATATATAAAAACATATTCTTTATCCATTCATCTATCAACGTATATTCCATATATAGTATATATATATTTTTTATATATGTGTATATATATTATATATACACATATATATGATGGAATATATTTCAGCCTAAAAAATTAGAATATCCTAACATTTGCAACAACATGGATGAACCTGGGGGGTATTATGCTACGTGAAATAAGCAAGACACAGAAAGACAAACACTGTATGATATCACTTACATTTGGAATCTAAAATACTTGAACTCATAAAAACACAGAGTAAAACTGCAGTTACCAGGGGTTGGAGTACGAGGAAAACGGGAGATTTGGTCAAAGGGAACAAAGTTTGAGTTTTAAGATGCATAAGTTCTGGATATATAATATACAACATAGTAACTACAGTTAATAATAATGTATTGTAGACTTGAAATTTGCTGAGTTTAGATCTTAAGTGTTCTTGCCACACAAAGGAAAGGTAACTGTGTAAGGTAATGGATATGCTAATTACCTTGATTGTGGCAAACACCTCACAATGTATAAGTGTATCAATTCATCACATTGTATATCTTAAATATACACAATTTTTATCTTTCAATCATACTTCAATAAAGCTTGGGGTTGGGGTGAGGGGAAAGAATAAGGAGAAAATAAAGAGAAACAAAGCAGTGGAAAAAGACAAAATGTAGATGACAGCCCAGTAAAAAGGAAATAGCCAGAAATCTGGGTGTTAAATTTAAAAAATAGATAAACTGCAAAGTAAAACATAAAATCACTATCAAAATTTTTGACACTTCATGAAATAATTGTTCTAAAAAATGTGGCACTTCCAATACCTGCAGTCCTGCCAAAGCTCAATACTTACTGCACAATTTTCAACCCATGGCAACCCTAAAAAACTGACGAGAGCTTGAGAGAACACAAATTAAGAAACCAGCCGGGTAATCAAGAGATCAACACACAACTGTTAAACTCTGAGCTCACAACTTATTCTTAGAGCATCAAGGATATAAAAACAATTCACCAATAGCATTTACCTTCTGAAACCAGAAAATCCACATATCTAATAAAAAAGCAGTGGTAAAAGAGATAATCAAAAAAATTTTTAGCTGGAAGGTTCCCTCCAGAAGAGCTTCAGTTTATGAAAGGAAAGAAGAAAAGAATGAATTTTAACATTTTGCCTTTTATTTGAGTTCCCTTCCACTATCTCATTTTGTATTAAGAGAATTTAATTTTGAATGTAAAGACCCAAATCCTGAAAATAGATAACAAAGTTACAATTGGCCTTACAGAGGTGATTTTTCCCTTCACAAAATAATTCATAGGAGCATTTTTAAATTGTGCATTTAAGTGTTGGTTTACAGAACATTAACTCCATTGCAGAGAGGGTGAGAGCTAAAACGTAGTGCCACTGTTTTCTGAAGACCAATTCAATATGAGGATAAATAATTGTAGAAATAACAATGAAAATCAATAGAAAAAATAGAATTAAATTTATCAAGACGTGATTGCAAATGTCCATTCAAAGTCTTGAGAATGAAAGAATGAAGGAAGCTGCTATATGGCTAATCACTAAGGAAAAATAGTAGGAAAAAGAGAAGAGAAAATAATGATAATGCAAGCTTTAGAAAAACTTTGGGGTGGCTACCGATATCTATCAGCTCTTCATCTTCTTGCCTTGTATCATTTGTAACTGCACAAAAATATCTTACCCAGTGCTACAGACATTTTTATTAGGTATCTGAATTTCAGGCCACAGGGAAATAATTCAGAAAAGTTTAAGTAAAAACACAAAATATAATTGGTCTGCACTAATGTATCAAATAGTTATTGTTTCCAGGAGCTTTGGCCATTTGTTACAGCCCCAGCTCCCAACAGAACAAGCCATTCTGCATAATCTCTGATCTACTCTATATGGGCAAAGCAAGGACACTCTTGGAGCCCATTTATGCGCAACTCAGTGGATAATGAAAGCCCCATGGGCTTCACTTTGAACAAAGGGAGGCGGTTTCTGGAGAATAAATTATTTCCCTTTGCTTTCCTGGACCCACTGTCAAGTAGTTATTTATACAATCATATGTGGTAGTTTTTTTAATACAGCCTCTCAGAAAATAGTCCCATGAACTCAAGCAATCAGTATCAACTTTCAAGTAGTGAACTGGATATATCAAGTAGTGCTTTCAATATCAAGTAGTGAACATTTTAATATTGCATTGTTGTAGTATTAAAATGCCTCACTCACATTTTCTTTCACTCCATCTCCCTGAAATTGCATTTGCTAATAAAGAATTTGCCTCAGGTTATATTTTCTGAGGAATCTAACCAAAGACAGCCCTTAAAATCCTAACAGACTATTTTAATGCAATATTTATATATTCAGGAAGCACAAAAAATGGTGCAAAATAAGGAGAACATAAAAGTCTGGAGCAGGCTGACATTGAAGCCAACCCAGGACTCCCTTCTTCACTGATAGTTCTCCCTGGTGTCAAATGTCACAGAATTTGTTTCTTTTAATAAATAATGTTTAAATTTCTGACTTGTTTTATCCATTGAGTGAACTGATCCATAATTTACTCCCTAGCGTGTAAAATAGCTCTTATTCAACTAATCAACTGAAAAACTGTTATTAAATTGAACTATATGCAAAGCAATCCTTTCAAGTATTTTTTCTCATTATCCATTCCCTATTGCTAGGGACATTTGACCACACAAACCCCAATCATGCCTCATTCTTGCCTTGCTCTTAGTGACTTTGTCTCTAATTTTAGCAACCTCAGTCTGGGAATTGCCTTTTATTCACGAGTTCTTATAACATGAAATTCTTCATATTCCTGCACTTCATCCTAAGTCCCTGCTGCCAAAGTTTCCTGATACCTGCTTGGCTAGGGGAATCTGTGAATATCAGCTGCTTTGAGATTCTTTGACACAATTCTTCACCCACTCTTCAGGATACCTCCATTACTTCATGTTAGAAATTGCTTATTAGTGTGTTCTGCTATTTTCTTATTGATATCATGTTCTATAAGAGTAGCTTCTACTATGAATGTCAACCTTGAATAATGAGATTCAGAAAATATCATTAAGTATAAAATTTAT
Organism: Gorilla gorilla gorilla; assembly: GCF_029281585.2. NCBI lineage: Eukaryota > Metazoa > Chordata > Mammalia > Primates > Hominidae > Gorilla > Gorilla gorilla. The sequence goes on from NC_073247.2 coordinate 140,226,765, forward strand.
TCAAGCACAAAGCTTGAGGATGGCCACTCAGGACTCCAAATGAATAGGGTCAGCATTTCCAAAGTGGAGAAGTAATGATTTCACTTATGTAGGCAGAGACAGAAAAGTTCCAGCAGGATTACAGTTACCATATAAGACAAGGCACCTAAGGTGCATATGCCATAGCAATTTGGTTGGTTACAGATTGCTACATTCCAAGATAGAATACTGTATTACTTTGTGAAAAGTGGTAGTGATCTGAGGGTGTCGTATCTTTGGCACTGTTTGGTTGTAATTATTCACCAAAAAAAAAAAAAATCAGAGGCAGAAGAGGTTGCAGTTGCACGCATGTGACTCAGGTTGCATAGTTACATTTCTTCGAGGCTCAGGATAATTTAAAGTTCCAACAACTTTACATTTAAGTTTTGTAAGTTGAACTATTAAGTTCGCATTCTCCCCTTTTCATCAAGATCTTTTAAAGAAAGCTTCACAGATACGTACAAATGGTTTGGCTTCTTTTTTTGCTCAGATTAGTCCTGCATTCCTAGGAAGGCTCATTCTTAAAGTTTCATGTCCCATGGTAGGGAAAATTTGTCACATTATAAACTGATGGGGAATAGGCCAATTAAAATAACATGAGGGAAGTGATTTTGTGACCTGAGTCAGACTACTTAGTTCCATCTTCAACTAATGCAGTTTTTGAGTGAACATTAGTTTAGTCTTTTTGGTCATGTATTGACTCCACTGGAAACAAATACTGCAGTAGCAGTAAAGACAAAAACAGGACAAAATGCAAAAAAAGATTGTAATTCCTAGAATTGGCATTTACTACCAAGTTTCTCAAGATCCAAACCAGCTGCTTAGCCAATCATTTAGAAAAGATGTTGATCTGAAAGGTTAGTTATTTGTGTTTTTATATTAGCCATTAACTTAGTGATGTTATCCAATTCATCTGGGATACAGACACAGCAATCAGTCTTCATGGTAGGGCAGGTTTCTCCTTAGGCTGCAGTGAGTATGTCTATACTAACACATTTCTGTAACACAGCCTTTCTCATAAAAGTGATTTAATTGGAGGGATAAGATAGCTGACTAGACACAGTCAGGAAATGCCTCTCCCACTGAGATAAACCATAATATTGAGTAAACCATCACACTTTAAACATATCTTTTGAGAAAAAACAATGAAAGTCAATACAGAGGCAAAGCAAACATGGATACTGAAGACAGAGGAAGCTGGGAAGCTTGCATGGAGTCATTGAGTGCCAGGACCAGCTCCCAGTCCTGAGCAGGTCCGAAGGAAAGGATAAGTGAAGAAACTACAGGGCACCACTCTCCCGCTGTAGACCTCTGATTTCCTAGCTATAAGAGATTTCATGACCCCTATAGACATTTGAATTGGCAGGGGGAACAGCCCAGAGAATATGCAGAGGCCCAGTAGGTTTAACACACGGGACAGCTGTAGCAAATCATGATCATAGGTGCTCATCCCCCAAGGCTCTCCAACTTGTTCTGAATGATCACAGCCTGTGCTGAATGCCTGGCTGGGAGAGAGCAAGACTGCCTTTCCTGCAGGACCGGAGCGCATCTGATCTGCATTCTCCCTTGTTTTCCAGCCCCTGCCATGGTTACCTGGCTGCTCCTGCAAAAGCATACACATAGCATAACCTCTATTGCCCCAATTTTGTGTTCTACTGGTGACCTAGGAAAAGAATGGTCCCCAAAGTACAGCTGGTGCTCAACCCTGAGGGGCCAGAGGACAAAGCCACAGGCCTGATCCCAACCAACCCCACCCCGGGTCTGAGCACACTTCTCAGGGGTATTGAGCTGAGATCTGTGCCCTGACCTCCAGTGAGAGAGGAGCCCCCATTCCCAGAACACTGAGAAGAGTGAGTCACAGATTTGAGTTCTGGCATGGGAACTAGGCATTCCTCCCCCTGCAAGACTGGTCCAGGAATGGTGTAGCCTGTTTACCAACCATAGCCTCTGCCTGACGGAGCACTGAATACCTAACAGCCCAGTGATCTGGGTGCAGAAGGCTTGGGACAAAACTAGCTGGCTGGACCTGATCCTGGGATAGACATCAGAGGAAGACCACATTGGGAGAGTACAAGCTGGATGGTTCCTACAGTCATTTGATGGGCAAAAATCCCCAGGCCCCAGCTACCACACAAACTGCAAATCCACAACACCACTGCCCTGCCAGGGAATCCTTCGCCCTTAACCCACTGCATCAACAGACCACCCAGCAACATACTCCACAACCTGCTCTGACTCTGCCAAGCTCAGAGGACCAGCAGACCCCTGGGAAATTGTAGGCCTCCTAGTGACCTAACCTTCAGCTCAGGCTGCCTCCAAAGGAGAAGAGGGTGTGCAGCTTGCCAGAACCTCCACTGGGGCTAAGGAAACATGGGCATGGTGTTGGAGTGATTGGAGGGGGATCCCCCAAGGCCCAATAAAATACTTGATGAGGGAGTCATCGCTCACCTGCTTCCCATCTCCATCTCCCCAGAGTACTGTTGTGAAAACACTGAAGTACAAAAGAGATGCACTGCTGAGTAAGAGCCTATCTGCCAGACCCTACCCTTAAGCACCATCTACTGGATCACAGCCTGAATTACACCACCATACCAAAATAAAATCCTTCAGCACACATCACCTCTGAAACCGAAGCAGAAAACTAGCCACAGCTAGGGAACCCGTACAGAGCCTTTACTCTCTGAAACCACCAAGAAATGAAGCCAAGAAACTGTACACAACATGCACCACAGTCAAATCCTTAAGGGAAACAAAGAATAAAAACACAAAAATCCCCCTTCAAACAATAGCAATTTCAAAAAGATAAAGAAATACCAGCTCTCTTAGATGGAAAAGAATCAGCAAAAGAACTCTGTCAATTCCAAAAGTCAGACTGTTTTATACCTTCAAAGAATTGCACTAGGTCCCCAGCCATGGATCCTAACCAAATTGAAATGTCTAAAATAACAGATATAGAATGCAGAATCTGAAAGGAAACTCAATGAGATGCAAGAGAAAGTTGAAACCCGATACAGGGAAGCCAGTAAAACGATCCAAGTATTGAAAGATGACATAGTCATTTTAAGAAAGAGCCAAACAGAGCTTCTGGAATTAAACAACTTACTACAGGAATTTAAAAATACAGTTAGAAGTCTTAATAAAGGATTAGGGAGGAAGAGGTGGAGCAAGATGGCAGAATAAAAGGATCCACTGATTGTCCTCCCTGCAAGGACACCAATTTAACATCTTCTACACACACACACACACACACACACACACACAAATAAAAAACCTTTATAAAAAACAAAAACCAGGTGAGTACTCACAGTACCTGGTTTTAACTACATATTGCTGAAAAAGTAGAAAAAAACAGTCTTGAATTGCCAACGCCACCCCTCCCCTACACCCCAGCAGCAATGGCATGGTGTGGAGAGCATTTCTGTGTGCTGGAGAAGAAAGAGTGCAGTAATTGTGAGGCGCTCAACTCAGTGCTGCCCTGATAGAACAGAAAGAAAATAATAGACAAAACCAGCTGATGCTTGCCAGTGAAGGGAGCATTTATACGAGCTGTAGGCAAAGTGAAATTGCTAATCCCAACAGTCCAAACTCCACTTTCAGGCAAGCATCGCCACCATGAGATAAAGTATTCTGGGCTTCTAAGTAAACTTGAAAGGTAGTCCAGGCCAAGACCACAAATCCTAGGAGAGTCCTAGTGCTGAATTAGGCCAAGAGACAGTGGACTGGGGTCGGGAGGTACATAACCTACTGAGCCACAAACTGGGGTGGCTAAGGAAGTGCTGGCATCACCCCTCCCTTATCCCCAGCCTGCACAACTTACAGCTCCAAAAGAGACCCCTTCTTTCTGTTTGAGGAGAGAAGAGAGAAGACTGAGGAGGACTTCTTCTTGCATCTTGGATACCAGCTCAGCCACAGCAGGATAGGGCACTTGTCAGAGTTTTGACGCCCCCTTTTCAGGCTTCAGCTCAAAGATGACATTTCTAGATACACCCTGGGCCAAACAGGGAACCTGGTGCTTTAAAGGGAAAGAACCAATCCTGGTAGAATGCATCACCTGCTAACTAAAGATCCCTTGGGCTCTTAATAATCAGCAGCAATACCCAGGTACTAGGTCAGGAGCCTTCAGTAAGACCCTGAGACTTATTGGCTTCAGGTGAGACTTAGCACATTGCCAGCTGTGGTGGCTAAGGGGCGAGAATCCGTTTGATTGACAAAAGCAGAGGAAAAAGTAAAGGGGTTTTTGTCTTCCACCTTAGGTACCAGCTTGGCCTCAGAATGGTAGAGCACCAAGTGAACTCTTGGGGTCACCAATTCAAGGATGTGGCTCTGGGATGACACTTCTAGACCTGCCCTGGGCCAGAGGGGAGTCTACTGCCCTGAAGGGTGAGTCCCAGTACAGGGAACATTCAGCAGAAGCTGACTGAAGAGCCCTTGGGCCTTAAGGGAGCATTGGCGGTAGTCTGTCAGTAATCCCCATGGGCCTGTGGTGGCAGTGGCCACAAGGTGAGGCCCCTCTGCCTTGAGAAGGGGAAGGAGTAGAGGGAAAGACTGCATCTTGTAGTTCAAGTGACAGCTCAGATGGAGTACTATAGAATACCAGGTGAACAGCTAAGGTTTTTGACTTTAGTCCTAGGCTTCCATACAGCACTTCTGAACATGCCCAGAGCCTGGGAGAATTTCCCGTCCTGAAGGGAAGGACATAGGCCTGACTGTCTTTATCATCTGCTGATTGTAGAGATATCGGAGCTTTGAACAAACGTAGGAGATAGCCAGGGAAGTGGTTGCATCAGTCCTTGGGCAAGACCCAGTAATGTGCTGGCTTCAGGTTTGACCCAGTGCAGTCATGGTGCTGGTGGCCACAGGAGTGCTTGTGTCACTCCACTCTCAGATCCAGGTGGCTCAGAATAGAGAGAGAGGGAGGAAGAGAGAGATTCCCTTTGCTTGGGGAAATGTAAGGGAAGGGAACAAGAGTCTCTGCCTGGTTGGAAATTCAGAGAATTATCCTGGATCTTGTACAAGATAATCAAAATGATGCCTCCAATGAGTCTGCAAGAACCACAGCATTAGTGGGATTGGGGTGCTTCCTAAAGCAGACATGTCTTAGATCACAACACCCAATTCCTTTAGAACTAGAAAGCCTTCTCAATAAGGATGAATACAAACAAGCCCAGGCTGCAAACACTATAATAAATACATAACTCTTCAATGCCCAAACACAAGAACATTTACATGTATCAAAGAAGACGAGGAAAACATGACCTCACCAACTGAACTAAATAAGGCACCAGAAAAAATTACTGGATAAACATTGATATGTGACCTTTCAGACAGAGAATTGAAAATAGTTGTGTTGAGAAAACTCAAAGAAATTCAAGATAACATAGAGAAGAAATTCAGAATTCTATCAGATAAATTTAATGAGGAGACAAAACTGATTAAAAAGAATCAAGTGGGAAATTTCTGGAGTTGAAAAATGCAATTGACATACTGAAAAATGCATCAGAGTCTTTTAATAGCAGAATTCATCAAGCAGAAATAAGTAGTGAACTTGAAAAGAGGCTATTTGAAAATACAGTCAGTGGGGATGAAAGAAAAAAGAATTTAAAAAATGAAGAATGCTTACAGAAGCTAGACAATACCCAAAATGAAAAATCTGAATTATTGGCCTGAAACAGCATGTAGAGGATGGGGCAGCAGTATTATTCAAAAGGATAATAAAACAGAACTTCCTAAACCTAGACAAAGACATCAATATCCAAGTAAAAGAAAGTTATAAAACACCTAGAAGATTCAACCCAAAGAAGACTACCTTGAAGCATATAATAATCAAACTCCAAAAGATCAAGGATAAAAAAGGGATCCTAATAGCAGCAAGAGAAAAGAAACAAATAACATACAATGGAGCTTCAATACATCGACAACAGACTTTTCAATGGAAACCTTACAGGCCAAGAAAGAGTGGCATAACATATTTAAAATGCTGAAGGAAAAAAAAAATTACCCTAGAATAGTATATCCAGCACAAAAGCTGAAGGATTTTTATGAACACCAGACCTGTTTTGCAAGAATTGCTAAAGAGAATACTTCAATCCAAACAAAAAGGACATTAATGAGCAATAAGTCATCTCCTGAAGGTACAAAATTCACTTGTAATAGTAAGTACACAAAAAAACAGAAAATTATAACACTGTAACTGTGGTGTATAAATTACACTTATCCTGTGTAGAAAGAATAAATGAAGCATTCAAAAAAAAAAAACCACAACAACTTTTCAAGACATAGACAGTGCAATAAGATTTAAATAGAAACAACAAAAAGGTAAAATGTAGGGAATATGGATAAGGCATAGAGTTTTCATTAGTTTTCTGTTTACTTGTTTGTTTATGCAAACTGTTAAACTGTCATCAGCTTAAAGTAATATAAGATACTATTTGCAAGCCTCATGGTAACCTCAAACCAAAAAGTATACAACTGATACACAAAAATATATAAAGCAAGAAACAAAATCATATCACCAGAGAAAATCACCTTCACTAAAAGAAAGACAGTGAAAGAAAAAGAAAGAAAGAAAGAAAGAAAGACAGAGAGAAAGAAAGAAAGAAAGAAAGAACAAACGAACCACACGACAATCAGAAAACAAATAAAAAATGGCAGGGGTAAGTCTTTACATATCTACAGTATCATTGAATGTGAATGGGATAAACTCTCCAATCAAAAGACATAGAGTGGCTGAATAAATAATAGAACAAGACTCATTGATATGTTGCCTACAAGAAACACACTTTACCTATGAATACACACATAGACTGAAAATAAAGGAATGGAAAAAGACACTCTATGCCATTGGAAACCAAAAAAGTGTAGGAGTCACTATATTTATATCAGAAAAAATAGATTTCAAGACAAAACTATATGAAGAGACAAAGAAGGTCACTATATAATAATAAAGGGGTCAATTCAACAAGAGGATATAATAATCTCAAATATATGTACCGAACACTGGAGTACCCAGATACATAAAGCAAATATTAAAGAGAGAGATAGACTCCAATACAATAATAGCTAGAGATTTCAATACTCTACTCTCAGCATCAGACAGATCCGCCAAACATAAAATCAAAAGAGTCATTGGATTTATTCTGCACTATAGACCAAATGGTTCTAATAAGTATTTACAGGATATTTCAATGAACAAATGCAGAATACATATCCTTTTCCTAAGCATATGGATTATTCTCAAGATAGACCATATGCTAGATCACAAAACACATCTTAAAACATTCCAAAAATTGAAATAATATCAAGCATCTTCTCTGACCACAATGGAATAAAACTAGAAATCAATATCCAAAGAAATGTTGGAAACTATACAAACACATGGAAGTTAAACAATATGCTCCTGAATGACCAGTGGGTCAAAGAGGAAATTACAAAGGAAATTTAAAAATGTCTTGAAATGAATGATAACGGAAACACAACATACCAAAACCTATGAGATACACCAAAAAACGTACTAAGAGGGAAGTTTATAGCTATAAGTGTCAACATTAAAAAAAGAACTTCAAATAAACAACCTGACAAAGCAAGAACAAACAAAATCCAAAATCTGTAGAGGAAAAGGAATAATAAAGATCAAATCCAAAATAAGGGCAAATGAAATGAAACACAATATAAAATATCAATGAAACAAAAAGCTATTTTTGAAAAGTGAAACAAAACTGACAAATGTTTACCCAGACTAACTAGGAACAAAAGAGAGAAGATTTGAATAAAATAAATCAGAAATGAAAAAGGAGACATTACAATTGATACGGCAGAAATTCAAAGAATCATTAGTGGCTACTATGAGCAACTATATGCCAATAAATTAGAAAATCTCAAAGAAATAGAAAAATTCTGAGACACATAAAATCTATCAATATTGAAGCAGGAAGAAATCCACAACCTGAACAGAACACTAACAAGTAACAAGATAGAAACCATAATAAAAAGTCTCCCAGTAAAGAAAAGCCCAGGACCTGATGACTTCACGGCTGAATTCTACTAAACATTTAAAGAGGAACTAACACCAATCCTATTCAAACTATACCAAAATATAGAAGAGTAGGAAAAACATCCAAACTAATTTTATCTGACTTTTACTCTACAGAGCTATAGTAACCAATGTAACATGGTACTGGCATAAAAACAGACACATAGATGAATGGGACAGAATAGAGAACCCAGAAACAAATCTGCTTACCTACAATGAACTCATTTTTAACTAAGGTGCCAAGAACATACACAGGGGAAAAGATATTCTCTTCAATAAATGGTGCTGGCAAAACAGGATATCCATATGCAGAAGAATGAATATAGACACATATCTCTTGCCATATACAAAAATCAAATCAAAATGGATTAAAGACTTAAATGTAAGACCTCAAATTATGAAGCTACCATAGGAAAACATTAGAAAAAAAATCTCCAGGACATATGCCTGGGCAAAAATTTCTTGAGCAATATGCCACAGTCACAGTCAACCACGACAAAAATGGACAAATGCGATCACATCAAGTTAAGAAGCTTCTGCACTTCAAAGATACAATCAACAAGTGATGACACAACCCACAGAATGAGAGAAAATATTTGCAAACTACTCATCTGCCGAAAGATTAATAACCATTATATATAAGGAGCTCAAACAACTCTATTGAAAGAAACTAATAATCTGGTCAAAAAAATGGGCAAAAGATTTGAATAGACATTTCTCAAAAGAAGACATACAAATGGCAAGCAGGCATGTGAACAGCTTCTCAACATCATTATGATCAGAGAGAGGCAAAACAAGACTACAATGAGATATCATCTCATCCCAGCTAAAATGGCTTATATCCAAAAGACAGGCAATAACAAATGCTGTTGAGGCTGTGGAGAAAAGGGAACCCTCATACATCATGTTTTTTTGGAATGTAAATTAGTACAACCACTATGGAGAACAGTTTGGAAATTCCTTAATAAATTAAAAGTAGTGCTACCATTTGATCCAGCTATCTTACTCCTAGGGGTAGTCCCAAAAGAAAAGAAATCAGTATATCAAAGGGATATCTGCACTGTCATGTTTTTGCAGCACTGTTTATTATAGCCAAGATTTTTAGACAACCTAAGTGTCCACCAAAAGATTAATGGATAAAGAAAATGTGATGTATATATATACAATGGAATACTATTCAGCCATAAAAGAAAGAATGAGATTCTGTCAATTGCAAAAACATGGATGGAACTGGGGATCACGATGTTAAGTGAAATAAGCCAGATGCAGAAAGACAAACATCACATGTTCTCACTTATCTGTGGGATCTAAGAATCAAAACAATTGAGCTCATGGAGATAGAGAGTAGAAGGATGGTTACCAGAGGCTGGGAAGAGTATTGAGGGGATGGGGGGAGGTGAATATAGGTAATATGTACCAAAACAATGTTAGAAAGAATGAATAAAACCTACTATTTGATAGCACAACAGGGTAACTGTAGTCAATAATCATTTCATTGTACATTCAGAAATAACTTTAAGAGTATAATTGGAATGTTTATACCACAAAGGATAAATGCTTGAGGGATGTATACCCTATTCTCCATGATGTCATTATTTCACATTGCATGCATGTGTCAAAACATCTCCTATACAGCATAAATATATACACCTATATACCCACAAAAATGCAAAAATTAAGAAAAAACAGATTAGAACAAGCTAAGAAAATAATTTCAGAGCTCAAAGATTTGTCATTTGAATAAATCCAGTCAGACAATAACAACAAAAAAGAGTTTGAAACATAAACAAAGCCTCCAGGAAATAAGAGAGCAAACCTATAACACATCAGCATTCCTGAGAGAGAAGGAGAAAGTAAACATTTTGGAAAATATATTTGAGGATATAGTCCACAAGAATTCCCCAATATTACTATAGGTTGACACATACATTTAAGAAACTCAGAAAATCCCCGTGAGATACTATAGAAAATGACCATCCCTAACACTAATACACACAATCATCAGACTTTCCAAAGTGAATGCAAAAGAAAATTTTAAACCCAGCTAGAGAAAAGGGTCATATCACTTACGAAGGGAACCATGGCACGCTCACAGAAGACTTCTCTGCAGAAACCTTACAAGGCAAAAGAGACTGGGGTCATATTTTTAGCATCCTTAAGGAAAAGAAATTCCAACCAATAATTTCATGTCCAGCCAAACTAAGCTTCATAAGCAAATGAGAAATAAAATATTTTGTAGACAAGCAAAGACTAAGGAAATTTGTTATCACTAGACCAGTCTTTCAAGAGTTTCTTAAAGGAGTTCTAAACTTGGAAACAAAAGAATGATACCTGCTACCACAAAAACACACTTATGTACATAGCCCACGGTCCCCATAAGGCAACTACACAATCGAGACTACAAAGCAACCAGCTAACAACACAATGAAAGGAACAAAATGTCATATATCAATATTAATCTTGAAAATAAACTCTTCTGAATGTCCCACTTAAAAAGCACAGTGACAATTTGGATTAAAAAAATAAGACCTAACCTTCTACTGTCTTCAAGACACCCATCTCACAAGTAATGATAGCCACAGCCTCAAAATAAATGGATGGAGAAAGATCTATCATGCAAATGAAAAACAAAAAGAGCAGGGATCCCTATTCCTATATAAGGTAAAGCAGATGTTAAACTAACAACTGTTAAAAAGGACAAAGAAAGTCATTACACACTGATAAAGGATTTGATTCAACAAGAAGGCTTAAATATATATTACATAAATATATATACATATATACATTTATATTATATATAATTCTATATAATATATAAAATATATAATATATAATATAGTATATATAAAATATATATAAAATACATATTATATATAAAATATATATATTATCTTATATATAAAATATATATTTTATATATAATATTATCTTAGATCCCACAGATAATATATTATATATAAATATATAATAGACTATATTATATAATATAGACTATATATATAGTCTATATATAGTCTATATATAGACTATATTATATAATATATAGTCTATATTATATAATATAGTAGGCATTTAGTGTAGGCATTTAGTGCTCTAAACTTTTCTCTTACCACTGCTTTTGCTGCATCCCACAGATTTTAATATGTTGCACCACTGTTTTCATTAATTTCAAATAATGTTTTGAATTCAACCTTAATGTTGCTGTCTATCCAAAGACATTCAGAAACAAGTTGTTTAGTTTCCATGTATTTTTGTGATTTTGAGATATCTTCTTGGTATTGATTTCTATTTTTACTCTACTGTTCTCTGCAAGTATGCTTGATATAATTTCTATTTTAAAAAGATTATTGAGACTTGCTTTATGGATGAACATGTGGCCAGTTTTAGAATACAAGATGAGAAGGAAGTGTATTCTGTGGTTCATGGGTAAAGTATTCTGTAGATGAGTACTAGGTCCAATTGGTCAAGTATGAAATTAAGTCCAGAATTTATTTGTGAGTTTTCTGCCCTGATTATTAATATATTATATTATATAATATAGTCTATATTATATAATATAGACTATATATTTATATATAATAAAATATAATATAAATAAATACACACACACACACACACACACACACACGTACACACAACCAGTAGTGGAGCAACTAGATTCAGAAAACAAGAATATCTAGATCGACAACAAGACAGCCACACAATAGTGGGGGACTTCAATACTCCACTGGCAGTGTTAGAAAGATTATCATGGCAGAAAACTCACAAATAAATTCTGGATTTAATTTCATACTTGACCAATTGGACCTAGTACTCATCTACAGAACACTTTACCACAGAACCACAGAATACACTTCCTTCTCATCTTGTATTCTAAAACTGGCCACATGTTCATCCATAAAGCAAGTCTCAATAATCTTTTTAAAATAGAAATTATATCAAGCATACTTGCAGAGAACAGTAGAGTAAAAATAGAAATCAATACCAAGAAGATATCTCAAAATCACAAAAATACATGGAAACTAAACAACTTGTTTCTGAATGTCTTTGGATAGACAGCAACATTAAGGTTGAATTCAAAACATTATTTGAAATTAATGAAAACAGTGGTGCAACATATTAAAATCTGTGGGATGCAGCAAAAGCAGTGGTAAGAGAAAAGTTTAGAGCACTAAATGCCTACATTGAGAAATTAGAAAGGTCTCAATAAACAATCTAAATTGTACCTAGAAGAGCTAGAAAACTATAAACTAACCGCAGAGCTAGCAGAGGAAAAGAAATTACTAAAATCAGATGAGAAATTAACAAAATTGAGACCCCCGCAAAAAGCAAAGGATCAACAAAAAAAAAAGTTGTTTCTTTGAAAGAAGAAGCAATATCAACAGACCACTAGCTAGATTAGCAAAGAAAAAAATAAAGAAGATCCAAGTAAGCATAATCAGAAATGACAAAAGATGACAACACAATTGATTCCACAGAAATAGAAAATATCCTCAGAGACTATTACAAATATTTCTACACACACAACCTAGAAAATCTACAGGAAATGTATAAATTCCTGAAATCATATGACCACCCAAGATTGAACCAGGAAGAAATTAAGCCCTGAACAGAACAACAATGAGTTACAAAATTGAATCGGTAATAAAAAACCTACCAATAAGAAAAAAGCCCTGGACCAGACGGATTCACATGTGAATCCTACTAGACCTAAGAAAAGAGTTGGTACCAATCCTACTGAAATTATTCCAAAAATTAAGAAGAGAGGATTCTACCACAACTCATTCTACAAATCCAGCATTATCATGACACCAAAATCTGGCAGACACATGAAAACACACACAAACACACACACACACACACACACACCAATATCCTTGAAGAACATAGATACAAAAATCCTCAACAAAATGCTCTCAAACTAAGTCCAGCAGCATATCAAAAAGTAAATTCATGAAAATCAAGTAGGTTTTATTCCTGGGATGCAAAGTTGGTTCAATATATGCAAATCAATAAATGTGATTCACCACATAAACAGAATTAAAAGCAAAAAAAAAATGATCATCTCAACAGATGCAGAAAAAGCTTTTATAAAATCCAATATCCCATCATAATAAAAACCTTCAACAAATTAGGCATCACAAAGCATACCTCAAAATAACAAGAGCCATCTATGACAAACTCACAGCCAACATCATACTGAATAGGCAAAAGCTAAAAACTTTCCCCTTGAGAACTGCAACAAGACACAAGGATGTCTGTCCACTCTCCCCACTCCTATTCAAGACAATACCAGAAGTCCTAACCAGAGAAATTAGGAAAGAGAAAGAAATAAAAAGGATGCACATATGAAAAGAAGTCAAACTATCTCTTTTCTGACTATATGACTGTATAGCTAGAAAAACCTAAAGAGTTCACGAAATGCTTCCTAGAATTGATAACTTCAGTAAAGTTTCAGGATACAAAATTAATGTATAAAAATCAGTATTTTTTTTTTACTTTTTTTTTTATTATACTTTAAGTTTTAGGGTACATGTGCACATTGTGCAGGTTAGTTACATATGTATACATGTCCCATGCTGGTGCGCTGCACCCACTAACTCGTCATCTAGCATTAGGTATATCTCCCAATGCTATCCCTCCCCCCTCTCCCCACCCCACCACAGTCCCCAGAGTGTGATATTCCCCTTCCTGTGTCCATGTGATCTCATTGTTCAATTCCCACCTATGAGTGAGAATATGCGGTGTTTGGTTTTCTGTCCTTGTGATAGTTTACTGAGAATGATGATTTCCAATTTCATCCATGTCCCTACAAAGGACATGAACTCATCATTTTTTATGGCTGCATAGTATTCCATGGTGTATATGTGCCACATTTTCTTAATCCAGTCTATCATTGTTGGACATTTGGGTTGGTTCCAAGTCTTTGCTATTGTGAATAATGCAGCAATAAACATACGTGTGCATGTGTCTTTATAGCAGCATGATTTAGAGTCCTTTGGGTATATACCCAGTAATGGGATGGCTGGGTCAAATGGTATTTCTAGTTCTAGATCCCTGAGGAATCGCCACACTGACTTCCACAATGGTTGAACTAGTTTAAAGTCCCACCAACAGTGTAAAAGTGTTCCTATTTCTCCACATCCTCTCCAGCACCTGTTGTTTCCTGACTTTTTAATGATTGCCATTCTAACTGGTGTGAGATGGTATCTCATAGTGGTTTTGATTTGCATTTCTCTGATGGCCAGTGATGATGAGCATTTTTTCATGTGTTTTTTGGCTGCATAAATGTCTTCTTTTCAGAAGTGTCTGTTCATGTCCTTCGCCCACTTTTTGATGGGGTTGTTTGTTTTTTTCTTGTAAATTTGTTTGAGTTCATTGTAGATTCTGGATATTAGCCCTTTGTCAGATGAGTAGGTTGCAAAAATTTTCTCCCATTTTGTAGGTTGCCTGTTCACTCTGATGGTAGTTTCTTTTGCTGTGCAGAAGCTCTTTAGTTTAATTAGATCCCATTTGTCAATTTTGTCTTTTGTTGCCATTACTTTTGGTGTTTTGGACATGAAGTCCTTGCCCATGCCTATGTCCTGAATGGTAATGCCTAGGTTTTCTTCTAGGGTTTTTATGGTTTTAGGTCTAACGTTTAAATCTTTAATCCATCTTGAATTGATTTTTGTATAAGGTGTAAGGAAGGGATCCAGTTTCAGCTTTCTACATATGGCTAGCCAGTTTTCCCAGCACCATTTATTAAATAGGGAATCCTTTCCCCATTGTTTGTTTTTCTCAGGTTTGTCAAAGATCAGATAGTTGTAGGTATGCGGTGTTATTTCTGAGGGCTCTGTTCTGTTCCATTGATCTATATCTCTGTTTTGGTACCAGTACCATGCTGTTTTGGTTACTGTAGCCTTGTAGTATAGTTTGAAGTCAGGTAGTGTGATGCCTCCAGCTTTGTTCTTTTGGCTTAGGATTGACTTGGCGATGCGGGCTCTTTTTTGGTTCCATATGAACTTTAAAGTAGTTTTTTCCGATTCTGTGAAGAAAGATATTGGTAGCTTGATGGGGATGGCATTAAATCTGTAAATTACCTTGGGCAGTATGGCCATTTTCACGATATTGATTCTTCCTAGCCATGAGCATGGAATGTTCTTCCATTTGTTTGTATCCTCTTTTATTTCCTTGAGCAGTGGTTTGTAGTTCTCCTTGAAGAGGTCCTTCACATCCCTTGTAAGTTGGATTCCTAGGTATTTTATTCTCTTGGAAGCAATTGTGAATGGGAGTTCACTCATGATTTGGCTCTCTGTTTGTCTGTTGTTGGTGTATAAGAATGCTTGTGATTTTTGTACATTGATTTTGTATCCTGAGACTTTGCTGAAGTTGCTTATCAGCTTAAGGAGATTTTGGGCTGAGACAATGGGGTTTTCTAGATATACAATCATGTTGTCTGCAAACAGGGACAATTTGACTTCCTCTTTTCCTAATTGAATACCCTTTATTTCCTTCTCCTGCCTAATTGCCCTGGCCAGAACTTCCAACACTATGTTGAATAGGAGTGGTGAGAGAGGGCATCCCTGTCTTGTGCCAGTTTTCAAAGGGAATGCTTCCAGTTTTTGCCCATTCAGTATGATATTGGCTGTGGGTTTGTCATAGATAGCTCTTATTATTTTGAAATATGCCCCATCAATACCTAATTTATTGAGAGTTTTTAGCATGAAGGGTTGTTGAATTTTGTCAAAGGCTTTTTCTGCATCTATTGAGATAATCATGTGGTTTTTGTCTTTGGCTCTGTTTATATGCTGGATTACATTTATTGATTTGCGTATATTGAACCAGCCTTGCATCCCAGGGATGAAGCCCACTTGATCATGGTGGATAAGCTTTTTGATGTGCTGCTGGATTCGGTTTGCCAGTATTTTATTGAGGATTTTTGCATCAATGTTCATCAAGGATATTGGTCTAAAATTCTCTTTTTTGGTTGTGTCTCTGCCCGGCTTTGGTATCAGAATGATGCTGGCCTCATAAAATGAGTTAGGGAGGATTCCCTCTTTTTCTATTGATTGGAATAGTTTCAGAAGGAATGGTACCAGTTCCTCCTTGTACCTCTGGTAGAATTCGGCTGTGAATCCATCTGGTCCTGGACTCTTTTTGGTTGGTAAACTATTGATTATTGCCACAATTTCAGCTCCTGTTATTGGTCTATTCAGAGATTCAATTTCTTCCTGGTTTAGTCTTGGGAGAGTGTATGTGTCAAGGAATTTATCCATTTCTTCTAGATTTTCTAGTTTATTTGCATAGAGGTGTTTGTAGTATTCTCTGATGGTAGTTTGTATTTCTGTGGGATCGGTGGTGATACCCCCTTTATCATTTTTCATTGTGTCTATTTGATTCTTCTCTCTTTTTTTCTTTATTAGTCTTGCTAGCGGTCTATCAATTTTGTTGATCCTTTCAAAAAACCAGCTCCTGGATTCATTGATTTTTTGAAGGGTTTTTTGTGTCTCTATTTCCTTCAGTTCTGCTCTGATCTTAGTTATTTATTGCCTTCTGCTAGCTTTTGAATGTGTTTGCTCTTGCTTTTCTAGTTCTTTTCATTGTGATGTTAGGGTGTCAATTTTGATCTTTCTTGCTTTCTTTTGTGGGCATTTAGTGCTATAAATTTCCCTCTACACACTGCTTTGAATGCGTCCCAGAGATTCTGGTATGTTGTGTCTTTGTTCTCATTGGTTTCAAAGAACATCTTTATTTCTGCCTTCATTTCGTTATGTACCCAGTAGTCATTCAGGAGCAGGTTGTTCAGTTTCCATGTAGCTGAGCGGCTTTGAGTGAGATTCTTAATCCTGAGTTCTAGTTTGATTGCACTGTGGTCTGAGAGATAGTTTGTTATAACTTCTGTTCTTTTACATTTGCTGAGGAGAGCTTTACTTCCAACTATGTGGTCAATTTTGGAATAGGTGTGGTGTGATGCTGAAAATAATGTATATTCTGTTGATTTGGGGTGGAGAGTTCTGTAGATGTCTATTAGGTCCACTTGGTGCAGAGCTGAGTTCAATTCCTGAGTATCCTTGTTGACTTTCTGTCTCGTTGATCTGTCTAATGTTGACAGTGGGGTGTTAAAGTCTCCCATTATTAATGTGTGGGAGTCTAAGTCTCTTTGTAGGTCACTCAGGACTTGCTTTATGAATCTGGGTGCTCCTGTATTGGGTGCATATATATTTAGGATAGTTAGCTCTTCTTGTTGAATTGATCCCTTTACCATTATGTAATGGCCTTCTTTGTCTCTATTGATCTTTGTTGGTTTAAAGTCTGTTTTATCAGAGACTAGGATTGCAACCCCTGCCTTTTTTTGTTTTCCATTTGCTTGGTAGATCTTCCTCCATCCTTTTATTTTGAGCCTATGTGTGTCTCTGCACATGAGATGGGTTTCCTGAATACAGCACACTGATGGGTCTTGACTCTTTATCCAATTTGCCAGTCTGTGTCTTTTAATTGGTGCAGTTAGTCCATTTACATTTAAAGTTAATATTGTTATGTGTGAATTTGATCCTGTCATGAAGATGTTAGCTGGTGATTTTGCTTGTTAGTTGATGCAGTTTCTTCCTAGTCTCGATTGTCTTTACATTTTGGCATGATTTTGCAGCGGCTGGTACTGGTTTTGCCTTTCCATGTTTAGTGCTTCCTTCAGGAGCTCTTTTAGGGCAGTCCTGGTGGTGACAAAATCTCTCAGCATTTGCTTGTCTGTAAAGTATTTTATTTCTCCTTCACTTATGAAGCTTAGTTTGGCTGGATATGAAATTCTGGGTTGAAAATTCTTTTGTTTAAGAATGTTGAATATTGGCCCCCACTCTCTTCTGGCTTGTAGGGTTTCTGCCAAGAGATCCGCTGTTAGTCTGATGGGCTTCCCTTTGAGGGTAACCCGACCTTTCTCTCTGGCTGCCCTTAACATTTTTTCCTTCATTTCAACTTTGGTGAATCTGACAATTATGTGTCTTGGAGTTGCTCTTCTCGAGGAGTATCTTTGTGGTGTTCTCTGTATTTCCTGAATCTGAATGTTGGCCGGCCTTGCTAGATTGGGGAAGTTCTCCTGGATAATATCCTGCAGAGTGTTTTCCAACTTGGTTCCATTCTCCCCATCACTTTCAGGTACACCAATCAGACGTAGATTTGGTCTTTTCACATAGTCCCATATTTCTTGGAGGCTTTGCTCATTTCTTTTTATTCTTTTTTCTCTAAACTTCCCTTCTGGCTTCATTTCATTCATTTCATCTTCCATTGCTGATACCCTTTTTTCCAGTTGATTGCATCGACTCCTGAGGCTTCTGCATTCTTCACGTAGTTCTCGAGCCTTGGTTTTCAGCTCCATCAGCTCCTTTAAGCACTTCTCTGTATTGGTTATTCTAGTTATACATTCGTCTAAATTTTTTTCAAAGTTTTCAACTTCTTTGCCTTTGGTTTGAATGTCCTCCCGTAGCTCAGAGTAATTTGATCGTCTGAAGCCTTCTTCTCTCAGCTCGTCAAAGTCATTCTCCATCCAGCTTTGTTCCGTTGCTGTTGAGGAACTGCGTTCCTTTGGAGGAGGAGAGGCGCTCTGCGTTTTAGAGTTTCCAGTTTTTCTGTTCTGTTTTTTCCCCATCTTTGTGGTTTTATCTACTTTTGGTCTTTGATGATGGTGATGTACAGATGGGTTTTTGGTGTGGATGTCCTTTCTGTTTGTTAGTTTTCCTTCTAACAGACAGGACCCTCAGCTGCAGGTCTGTTGGAATACCCTGTCCTGTGAGGCGTCAGTGTGCCCCTGCTGGGGGGTGCCTCCCAGTTAGGCTGCTCGGGGGTCAGGGGTCAGGGACCCACTTGAGGAGGCAGGCTGCCGGTTCTCAGATCTCCAGCTGCATGCTGGGAGAACCACTGCTCTCTTCAAAGCTGTCAGACAGGGACATTTAAGTCTGCAGAGGTTACTGCTGTCTTTTTGTTTGTCTGTGCCCTGCCCCCAGAGGTGGAGCCTACAGAGGCAGGCAGGCCTCCCTGAGCTGTGGTGGGCTCCACCCAGTTGGAGCTTCCCTGCTGCTTTGTTTACGTAAGCAAGCCTGGGCAATGGCGGGCGCCCCTCCCCCAGCCTCGCTGCCACCTTGCAGTTTGATCTCAGACTGCTGTGCTAGCAATCAGCGAGATTCCGTGGGCGTAGGACCCTCCGAGCCAGGTGTGGGATATAGTCTCGTGGTGCGCCGTTTTTTAAGCAGGTCTGAAAAGCGCAATATTCGGGTGGGAGTGACCCGATTTTCCAGGTGCGTCCGTCACCCCTTTCTTTGACTCGGAAAGGGAACTCCCTGACCCCTTGCGCTTCCCAGGTGAGGCAATGCCTCGCCCTGCTTCGGCTCGCACACAGTGCGCGCACCCACTGGCCTGCGCCCACTGTCTGGCACTCCCTAGTGAGATGAACCCGGTACCTCAGATGGAAATGCAGAAATCACCCGTCTTCTGCGTCACTCACGCTGGGAGCTGTAGACCGGAGCTGTTCCTATTCGGCCATCTTGGCTCCTCCCAGTATTATTTCTATACATCATTAACATTTAAGCCAAGAGCCAGATCAAGAATGGAATGCAATCCCATTTATGATAACCAAGGAAACCTTAGGAATACAGCTAACCAAGGAGGTAAATGATCTTTATAAGGATAACTACAAAATATTGCTGAAAGAAATCAGAAAAGACACAAACAAAGGTCTTGTTTCATGCTAATGGATTTCATTTTCATGCTAATAGATTGGAAGGTCCAGATCATTAAGAAGGCCATACTGCCCAAAGCAATCTATACATTCAATGCAATTCAAATCAAAATACCAAAGTCATTTTTCACAGAATTAGAAAAAAACCCTAAAATTTGTATGGAACTATAAAAGAGCCCAAATAGCCAAAGCAATCTTACATTTAGAAAAAAAGCTAGAGTCATCATATTACCTGACTTTAAAGTGTACTACAAAGCTATAGTAACCAAAACAGCATGGTATTTGGTAGAAAAAAAAAAGACACATAGACCAGTGGAATGCATTATAGAAACCAGAAATAAAGCAGCACACCTACAACCATCTGCTTTTCATCAAAGTCGATAATAACAAGCAATGGGGAAAGGACTTTCTTTTCAATAAATGGAGCTGAGATAACTGGCTAGCTATAGGCAGAACAATGAAACTGGACCTCTACCTATCACCATATACAAAAATTAACTCAAGGTGGATTAAATACATAAATGTAAGACCTTAAACTAGAAAAATCCTAGAAGAAAACTTAATAAATATGCTTCTCCACACTGACCTTGGCAATAAATTTATGGCTAAGTCCTCAAAAGCAATTGCAATAAAAATAAAAATTGACAAGTGGGATCTAATTAAACTAAAGAGCTTCTGCACAGCAAAAGAAACCATCATCAGGGTAAACAGATCACTTATAGATGGGAGAAAATATTCACAAACTATGCATCCAATAAAGATCTAATATCCAGAATCTATAAGGACCTTAAATCAACAAGCAATAAACAAATAACCCCATTAAAAAGTGGGCAAAGGACACGAACAGACACTTCTCAAAAGAGAACATACAAGCAGTCAACAAACATGAAGAAAATGCTCATCGTCACTAATTATCAGAGAAATGCAAATCAATACCCTAATAAGATACCACCATGTTACACCAGTCAGAATGGCTATCATCAACAAGCAGAAAAAACAAAACAAAAACAAAAAAAAAAAAAGAAAAAGAAACAGACGTTTGCAGGTCTACAGAAAATAGGGCATGCTTATACACTGTTATTGGGAATATAAATTAGTTCATCCACTGTGGAAAGCAGTTTGGAGATTTCTCAAAGAACTTAAAACAGAACTACCCTTCAACCCAGCAATCCCATTACTGGATATATACCCAAAGGAAGTAAACTTTTCTATCAAAAAGACTCATGTGTGCATATATTCATTGCAGCACTACTCACAATAGCAAAGGCATGGAATCAAGCTAAGTGCCCATCAATGGTGGGTTGGATAAAGAAAATGTGGCATATATACACCATGAAATAGTACACAGCTATAAGAAGAATAAAATCATGTTTTTTGCAGCAACATAGATGTTGTTGGAGGCCATTATCCTAAGTGAACTAACACAGAAAAAGAAAATAAAAGACCACATGTTCTCACTTATAAATGGGAGCTAAACACCGGGTACACATGGACATAAAGATGAGAACAGACACTGGAGAGTACAAGACAAGCGGGGGAAGGAAGGGGTAAGAGTTGAAAAACTACCTATCAGGTACTATCCTTACTACCTGGGTGATGAGTTTAATCATACCCCAAACCTCAGCATCACACCATGTACCTTTGTAACAAAGCTGCACATGTACCCTTGAATCAAAAATTAAATATGAAAATAAAAAGTGTCTCCCATTTTATCACATAGAATATTAAAAAGACATGTCCTTCAGGGGAAAATATTTAATTTAATTATTATCCTAAATAAAACTCCTGATTTTCCCATGAATGCATATCATTGAAGAACAGAAGCTTGTAAAGTCAGGTACCACCATCATGATTCATGCCAAGTCTCTGCCAATTTAACCACTACTGCCTCCTCTACCATTTGCATAAATGCTGACACTGTGATAAAAGACCAATACTTAGTATCATTAACAGTAACCAGGTCAGAATTATTTTCTTTAAGAAAGCATTGTATTTTAACATTATAATACTCTTATTAAAGGTATTATTATAAGTACTGTGTATAAGTAGTATTATGATGCTTAATATTTTCTTAATATACCTAATAAATTATTTTCTTAATAATTTTTATCTTGTTATCCTCCTGAAATTGGTCACTGGCACCCCTGAGAAGTCCATAGAACATACTTTGAGAACTGCTGCACTAATGAATATAGCAATTAATAATAGTCAAAGACCAAGTAATGGAAGAAAATGGGGTCTGAATAGAACCATTAGTAGGACACTACTGCATTTTGAGATTTGGAAATGATAAAAATGTTGAACTTCCTTGGATGGCAATAAAAACAAATAAATACCAAAATTAAAAGAGGTTAATAACAAGAAACTCACGCAGCCCTAAATGACAATTTAGGGCTGTTTTGTATAATTGATTAGGACTTCTACATGACAAATGACATCCTCAATACCCAGTTGTGGCAAAAAGATGGAAGCTAAATTATCATACTAACAAAATACAGAAGAAACCCAATAAGACTGTAAATAAAGAAGATTTTCAGGCTTTGGAAGATTTTTGACCTTGTGCCTGGGCACAACCTAAAGAACAGCATCCTAACCATGCTGAGGTAACCACAGCGATAGATTCGTGCAGCACAACCAAGCTGTTCCATTTGGAGATAGCCAACAAACACCTGGTCACTGTTCCCATTCAGTGGCATGCCAATTAGTACATTGTAATATAATGGTGTGGATACATAGTTCTTTGGATATCTGCCACATATCTTTAGTGTTATTGGGCCATGTATCTTTTGTGTGATTCTTCTGTTTTCAACATAAAGGGGCCTGCTGACTAAGCTGACCAAAAGAGGGAGTAAGCCAGATAAAACCATACCATATTTGTATTATACAAGCACCGAATTGAGTTATCTTATCTCTCAATTGTGGCAATGCCAGAGTGAAGGTTAATGAATTTGTTTCTTTTACTGAAAAGCTCTTCCCACACTCTTTGCTTTGCAAAATATTATTAATAAGCCAAAGATGTATATCATCCTTAGTCATACCAGTGTTAAGCACTGATGACTTTTCTTGAAAAGCACAGATATGTTTCTGATATGTTATACAATCTTGTTCTTGGAGAGGAGATGCCCACTATGGAGGCCAAAGCCACTGGAAAAGGGCATGAAGTTGCATACCCAACAAGCATTTTTATGTAACCTGTTGGCATAGTCCTGAGCCTATTGTAAGAACAGGTTTGTTTCATGGGGAAAAGCTGGTAGTAGTATCAACAAAACATAAGAGCTAGGTATGAAAAGAAAGAAATTTAATGAGAACTTATAATACCTTCCCATTTATTACCCATTATTAATATGAAGCATTCATTTAGATACAGGCCTGGTCTGGTGACTTGGGAAAGCTGACTACTTCAGATGTCATCTTCTTCTCACCCTTGTTGATTCTTGAGGATTTCAATTTTAGATCACCAGTTTGAGATGAAGTCAAATTGGCAAGGTAGATTTCCTTAAATAAGTGATATGTATGCAGGAATCAATTCCTTTTAGCTTGGTGACACACGGGTTGTTTAAGAGCACCTAAATAAGGTCCCTGTCACCTTGGCTGGAGAGAGTCTTTTTAAAAATGTCATTTCCAATAGACAATATCTCCTAAAGTCCATGGTCTGAGTTTTTGTCTCCCGGGAGCCCACTGTAGAAACAGTCTTTTACTAAATTAGTTTTTAGTTAGCTGCTTTATAAAGCCACTGCAATAATAAAACATATTTAATTTTAATATCATAGATTCCAGATTTCCTGAAGACAATTTCATAGGTCTGCTCATTATAATTTCAAATAGAGACAGTTGGTGTTTACCAAAAGGGGACGATCTTAGGTTAAGCAAGACCAATGGAAGAACTTTTGGCCAAGGCATTTTTAAAAACCTCAGTTAATTTTGCCAATTGAGTTTTGATTATTCTGTTTGTACATTCCAATAACTCAGATGTCTGGGAACGATAGGCACAATTGAAATGTTGGAGAATGGGTCAGATTTGGCATACTGACTGTATTATTTGTTCAGTAAAATGATTACCTCTGTTGCTCAGAAGTTCTAGAGGAACTCCTCAAGTCAGAATAATTTTCTCTATGAGAATTTTACTTACTGCTAAGGTTGTTGCTCTTCTGAATGGAAATGCTTCTGCTCAATGAGAAAACGTACAAACCATCACTAAAATATACTTGTATCCTTGTGGTGGTTGTAGCTGAATAAAATCTAGTTGCCATACCTTAAAAGGGACTTCTAGTAAAGGAAAATACCTTGAGAACTATCTAAAGGTTTCCAATAATTTTGTATTTCCCAATCAACTATCTTATCTGGGCTCCAGAGTTATACCTTGTGCATAAATTAAGAAAGATGACTGTAATTTAGTTGGAAGTATGGGTAGATCATTTGTTCCATACCACAGCCCAGTCTTTGAGAAGTGTGGTCCCACTTTTATTTCCCAATTTTCTTGTTCTGTTTTCAGAGCTTTAGATTGAGCTAATTTTATATCATAATCAAGTGCTTTCTTAAAAGCTACAATGGGTTGATTTTCTTGTACAGGTGCATTTAGGGTGGCCCTTTTTGCTATATTATGTGCTCATTGGTTTCCCTTGCTTTCTGGAGTGTCTGGCTTTGAATAGGCTGGAATATTGATAATGGTTAATGACCTTGGCAATATTTTGACTTCTAATAACCTAAGACAAGCTACCCATTTTTTTATGGACTGACTGGAAGAGGTTAAACATCCTGTTTCTATAGCATCCTAAAGACATGAGATACTACAAAAGCATATCTTCTATCTGTATAAATATTAGCACTTATTATTTTGCCAATTGAAAGGCTTTAATTCATGCAATTAACTCTGCTTACTGAGCTGAGGTTGCTGCTGAAAAAATCAGCACTTTCCATCTCTTCAGTCAAAGATGCTATAGCACAATCTGCATGATAAATTCCAGATTCATTCTTTAAGTAAGATCCATCTGTAAAGCATATTACATCAGTATTAGTAAGGGAGGTTTCTTGCAGGTCTATTCTAGGACAGAGAAGCTGGTTAGTTAAGATTATGCAATCATGTATCATTTTATCTGAAGGCAGAGGAAGAAGTATAGCAGGATATAGATTATTACATACGGAGATGGTAATATGGGGAGCAAAGAGAAGAACTTCATAAGAAGCCAATCTACTAACTGAATAATATTGAGTGTGGTGCGAGTTTAGAAGTGCTTCTAGATTTATTGTAAAAGTTACAACTTTTATTAACATGGTGGTAGCAATTTTTGCTCTCACACAAAGCGGCAATCCTTTAGCGACAGGGTCCAGTCGTTGACTATAGTATCCTACAGGTCTATTTGATCTCCATGTTTTTAAGTCAGAATGCCAAAAGTGTTTCCCCGATTTTCATAAACAAGATGAAAGATTATAATTTGGATGTCCTAACACTGAGGCATCTTTAAGACTCTTTTTAATTGTTTCTAATGTCAACTGATTTTTCCTTGTCCATTCCAGGATGTCTCACTTATTTTGTTTTCAAAGATTATATAAAAGTTGAATTTTTAAAGAGAAGTTCGGAATCCAATTTCTACAGTATCCTGCTAACCTTAAAAACCCTCTCAGTTATTTCTTAGCTTTAGGAGTAGGGAAGGACAATATTCCTTTTATTTTACCCAGATTGATAAAAAGGTCCTTCTTTGATCTCAGGTGACCTAAATATCTTATTTATTTCTGGCGGAACTAAAGTCTTTCTTTTGAGACCTTGTTTCCATTTGAACCTAATTGTTGCAATAAATAAATTCCAGCATCTATACAGGTTTGCTTATCCTCTGAGCAAAGAAGTAAATTATCTACATGCTGTATCAGGGCAGATTTCTTAAGGAACTTGATATCTGAAAGGCCTGAAATTAGTATTTGTTAAAAATAATTTAGGCTCTCAGTATACTGTCCACATATTATCTGTCTCCCCAAATGAAGATGAAGAGAAATTGACTATATTTATCCACAAGAAAGCTAAAGAATGCACTATGTAGGTCTATTAGAGTAATAATTCACTTTTAGTTGAGATGGCAGTCAACAACATATGGGGGTTTGGTTACTGGATGTTGAGGAATGACTATGTTATTCATTGCTCTCAGATCCTGTACCAAGCTCCATCTTTTGGGTTTGGTTTTCTCATGAAGAGAACTGGAATGTTACATGGGCTTGTACAGGAATAATGAAGCCTCTTTTACATAATTCAAAACTATAGGTCATATCCTTCTCAAGGCCTCTGATATTATTTAAATTTTAGAAAAGCTTTCAATTGATATATTTGAATTTTCATTGGAACAAATGAGATAATTTTCTGAAAATTATCTCAAATTTATTGAGATATTTCAATTAGTAGTTAAATTATTATTTTGAGATATTTTCTCCAAAATTATTGTTAGTGGAGGATTTTGACCACAATTGATCAGGTACTATATTTAATAGCTCTTGTAACTATTCATTATTTAACAATTTAGTTTCCTGCATGACAATATGAATTGCAATATGTGAATGAAAAGAATCAGATTTTGAAAAATTTTTGAACTCAATTTTATTTTATCTTTTAATTCTAAGTACATTTCCCCTTTCCAAAGAAAGAGATAGAAGTATTGTATGATTCTAAAAAATCTCCCTTATCAAATGGATGGAGGCTGAGGAACTCGACGAAAATATGTGATCCATATGGGGGATCTAACTGAAAAACAATAGACTGAGATTTATACACTGATATAAGGGTATATGTTTCACTCATCATTTGTATATTTTTTTGACTCAAAAGAGTAGGACCTTGTAATAAGGTGAAATTTCTCACTGATAATGCAGCTGTAGTATGTATAAGAACTTGTATTTGTTCTCCATTTAACTTCAATTTCCCTTAGGGCATTAGTGAGAAGAAAAAAAATGTCCCTTTGATTTTTTTGCAGCACCCCTATTTTTCTTTTTCTCTGACCTGCTGCTATTCTATCCATTTTAATTTTCTAAAATCTTTTAAAAATGTCCAAGATTTTTGCAGTAATTGCAAAGTGGAGAATTCGGCTTGTTTTCAAACTTATTAGGTTATCTAGGAATTACAAATTGTGTGGACAATCATTATTAGTTGTAAACTCATAATCTCAATTTTCCTTTCCTTTACCTCCTTGCTTAGGGTACAAGACATTTGATTACCAAAATTAATTAGATCATGAGTTTGAGAGGTAGCCCAACTGGGGTGTTGTTTCTTTATAATAATTGCCAATTCTTCATGTAAGGCATTTATATAGTTTGAGTCATAATGTCATGTTGCTGATTGGCACAACTGTCTGCTGACAGGCCTGAATATTGTTTAAACATTTTTTAAAATCTTTCATAGTATGACAATATAGGCTCAGCAAGATTTTGTTAGCATTGTTATACCTTATTTCAATAAACTACTCTGTAGAAAACAAAGAGGATAGCATTTTGTACATCTTTGGCAATATCACGGGTTCCTTCATGATCTGCTTCAGAAAATTTATGTAAGTCTTCGAAAGGATTCAACCAGTTTGCCTTTGCTATACAATCTTTGGCTTTCTAACACTAACTTGTGAACCAATTGATATAAAGCAGAGCATCTAGGGTCATAAGATAAAATGTTTAATTTGAGTTCTTTAGCAAATCCATTAGGGCTCTGGAAAGGATCCGATAATTCTTTAATTATGCTGTTAAGTTCTTCTTTTGACCACATTAATAAGCCAAGGCAGGTCTCCTCCACTGGACACAGGGTTTTCCCAAAATGGAGCCATTATGCCAGAGAAGGAAGAGAAGGAAGAGGAAACATGTTTGGACAAGGAAGTTTTGAGAAGAGAGCTGAAAAGGGGTGGGAATTTTTTAATTTTAATTTCCGGAATATATGTTCAGAACATGCTGGTTTGTTACATAGGTATACATCTGCCATGGTGGTTTGCTGCACCTATTGACCCATGCTCTAGGTTCCCCCTACTCACCCCCAAATCCTCAATATGCCCCGGTGTGTGCTGTTCCCACCCCTGTGTCCATGTGTATGTATTGTTCAATTCCCACTTATCGTTTTCTGTCCCTGTGTTAGTTTGCTGAGGATGATGATTTCCAGCTTCATCCATATGGCTGCAAAGGACATTATTGAATTTATTTTATGGCTGCATAGTATTCTATGGTGTATATGTACCATGTTATCTTTATCCAGTCTATCACTGATGGGCATTAGGGTTGGTTCCATGACTATGTGACTGTAAATAGTGCTGCAATAAACATACAAGTGCATGTGTCTTTATAGAAGAATGATTTCTATTCCTTTGGGTATACACCCAGTAATGGGATTGATGGGTCAAATGGCATTTCTGGTTCTAGATACTTGAGGAATCGCCATACTGTCTTCCACAATGGTTGAACTAATTTACATTCCCACCAACAGTGTAAAAGCATTCCTATTTCTCCACAGCCTCGCCAGCATCTATTGTTTCTTGACTTCTCAATAATCGCCATTCTGACTGGCGTGAGATGGTATCTTATTGTGGTTTTGATTTGCATTTATCTAATGATCAGTGATGTTGAGCTTTTTTTCATGTTTATTGGTAATATAAATGTCTTCTTTTGAGAAGTGTCATTTCGTATACTTTTGCCCACTTTTTGATGGAGTTGTTTCTTTTTTCTTGTACATTTGTTTAAGTTCCTTGTAAATTCTGGATATTAGACCTTTGTCAGATGGGTGGATTGCAAAAGTTTTCTCCGATTCTGTAGGTTGCCTGTTCACTCTGATGATAGTTTCTTTTGCTGTGCAGAAGAGCTCTTTAGTTTAATTAGATCTCATTTGTCAATTTTAGCTTTTGTTGCAATTCCTTTGCCATTTTCGTCATGAAGCCTTTGCTCATGCCTGTGTCCTGAATGGTGTTGACTAGGTTTTATTTTACAGTTTTTATAGTTTGGGGTTTTACATTTAAGTCTTTAATGCATCTTGAGTTAATTTTTGTACAAGGTGTAAGGCAGGGTTCCAGTTTCAGTTTTCTGCATATGGCTAGCCAGTTTTCAAAGCACCATTTATTGAATAGGAGAACCCTTCCCATTGCTTGTTTTTGTGAGGTTTGTCAAAGATCAGCTGGTTGTAGATGTGTAGTGTTATTTCTGAGGTCTCTATTCTGCTCCATTGGTCTATATGTCTGTTTTGGTACCAGTACCATGCTGTTTTGGTTACTGTAGCCTGGTAGTATAATTTGAAGTCAGGTAGCATAATGTCTTCAGCTTTGTTCTTTTTGCTTAGGATTGTCTTGGCTATACGGCGTTTTCTTTGATTTCATGTGAAATTTAAACTATATTTTCTAATTCTGTGAAGAATGTCAGTGGTAGTTCGATGGGAACAGCATTGAATCTATAAATTACTTTGGGAAGTATGGCCATTTTCACAATATTGATTCTTCCTATCCATGAGGACAGAATGTTTTCCCATTTGTTTGTGTCCTCTTTTATTTCCTTGAGCAATGATTTGTAGTTCTCCTTGAAGAGGTCCTTCACATTCCCTTGTTAGCTGCATTACAAGGTATTTTATTCTCTTTGTAGCGATAGTGCATGGGAGTTCATTCATGATTTTTCTCTCTGCTTGTATATTGTTGATGTACAGGAATGCTTGTGATTTTTGCACATTGATTTTGTATCCTCATACTTTGCTGAAGTTACTTAACAGTTTAAAGACTTTTTGGGCTGAGATGATGGGGTTTTCTAAATATAAAATCATGTTGCCTGCAAACAAAGACAATTTGACTTCCTCTCTTTGTATTTGAATACCCTTTATTTCTCTCTCTGGCCTTATTACCCTGGCCAGAACTTCCAATACTATGTTGAATAGGAGTAGTGAGAGAGGGCTCGTGTCGGTTTTCAAAGGGAATGCTTCCAGCTTATGCCCATTTGGTATGATATTGGCTGTGAGTTTGTCGTAAATAGCTCTTATTATTTTGAGATATGTTCCATTAGTACCTAATTTATTGAGAGTTTCTAACAGGAAGGGATGTTGAATTTTATCAAAGGCCTTTTCTGCATCTATTGAGATGATCATGTGGTACTTGTCATTGGTTCTATTTATGTCATGGATTACGTTTATTAATTTGGTTAAGTTAAACCAGCCTTGTATCCCAGGGATGAAGCTGACTTGTTAGTGGTAGATAAGCTTTCTGATATGCTGCTGGATTTGGTTTGCCAGTATTATATTGAGGATTTTTGCATCAATGTTCATCAGGAATATTGGCCTGAAGTTTTCTTTTTTTGTTATATCTCTGCCATGTTTTGGTGTCAGGACGATGCTGGCCTCATAAAATGAATTAGGGGGGAGTCCCTCCTTTTCAACTGTTTGGAAGAGTTTCAGAAGGAATGGCACCAGCTCCTCTTTGTATCTCTGGTAGAATTCGGCCTTGAATCTGTCTGGTCCTGGGCTTTTTTTTTGTTGGTAGGCTATTAATTACTGACTCAATTTCAGAACTTTTTATTGGTGTATTCAGGGATTCAACTTCTTCCTGGTTTGGTCGCGGGAGGGTGTATGTGTCCTGGAATTTATCCATGTCTTCTAGATTTTCTAGTTTATTTGCATAGATGTGTTTATAGTATTCTCTGATGGTAATTTGTATTTCTGTGGGGTCAGTGGTGATATTCCCTTTATCATTTTTTATTGTGTCTATTTGAGTCTCTTCTCTTTTCTTTTTTATTAGTCTAACTAGCAATCTATTTTGTTAATTTCTTCAAAAAGCCAGCTCCTGGATTCATTGCTTTTTTGGAGAGTTTCTTGTGTCTCTATCTCCTTCAGTTCTGTTCTGATCTTGGTTATTTCTTGTCTTCTGCTGGCTTTTGAATTTTTTTCTCTTGCTTCTCTAGTTCTTTTAATTGTGATGTTAGGGTGTTGGTTTTAGATCTTTCCTGCTTTCTCCTGTGGGCATTTAGTGCTATAAATTTCCCTCTAAACACTGTTTCAGCTGTGTCCCAGAGATTCCGGTATGTTGTCTCTTTGTTCTCATTGGTTTCAAAGAACTTCTTGATTTCTGCCTTAATTCATTATTTATGCTGGAGCCTTTCGGGAGCAGGTTGTTCAGTTTCCATGTAATTGTGTGGTTTTGCTTGAGTTTCTTAATCTTGAGTTCTAATTTGATTGCACAGTGGTCTGAGAGACCATTTTTATGATTTCAGTTCTTTTGCATTTGCTGCATTTACTTCCAATTATGTGGTCAATTTTAGGATAAGTGCCATGTGGCACTGAGAATATATATTCTGTTGATTTGGGGTAGAGAGTTCCATAAATGTCTACCATGTCCACTTGATCCAGAACTGAATTCAAGTCCTGAATATCCTTAACTTTCTGTCTCATTGATCTGTCTAATACTGACAGTGGGGTGTAAAAGTCTCCCACTACTGTTCTGTGGAAGTCTAAGTCTCCTTGTAGGTCTCTATGAACTCGTTTTATGAATCTGGGTACTCTCGTATTAAGTGCATATATATTTAGGATAGTTAGCTCTTCTTGTTGAATTGTTCCCTTTACCATTATGTAATGCACTTCTTTGTCTTTTTTGATCTTTGTTGGTTTAAACTCTGTTTTCTCAGAGACTAGAATTGCAACTCCTGCTTTTTTTTATTTTTATTTTTATTTATTTATTTATTTATTTGCTTTCCATTGGCTTGGTAAATCTTCCTCCATCCCTTTATTTTGAGCCTATGTGTGTCTTTTCATCTGAGATGTGTCTCTTGAATACAGCACACTGATGCGTCTTGACTCTTTATCCAATTTGCCAGTCTGTGTCTTTTAATTTGGGGCATTTAGCCCATTTACATTTAAGGTTAGTACTGTTATGTGTGAATTTGATCCTG
Organism: Gorilla gorilla gorilla; assembly: GCF_029281585.2. Classification (NCBI taxonomy): domain Eukaryota; kingdom Metazoa; phylum Chordata; class Mammalia; order Primates; family Hominidae; genus Gorilla; species Gorilla gorilla. The sequence continues at coordinate 140,258,381 of NC_073247.2, forward strand.
TCATCATGCCGCTATTTGGTTATTGTGCATACCAGTTGATGTAGTTTCTTCATAGTGTCATTGGTCTTTGTATTTTAGTGTGTTTTTGCGGTGGCTGGTACTGGTTTTTCCTTTCCATATTTAGTGCTTCCTTCTGCAGCTCTTGCAGGCCAGGCCTTGTGGTAACAAAATCCCTCAGCATTTGCTCATCTGGAAAGGATTTTATTTCTCCTTCATGTGTGAAGCTTAGTTTGGCTGGACATGAAATTCTGGTTTGAAAGTTCTTTTCTTTAAGAATGTTGAATATTGGCCCCCAATCTCTTCTAGCTTGTAGAGTTTCTGCTGTGAGTTTTGCTATTAGTCTGATGGGCTTCCCTTGGTAGGTGACCTGGCCGTTCTCTCTGGCCACCCTTAACAGTTTTTCCTTTATTTTGACCTTGGAGAATCTGATGATTATGTGTCTTGGGGTTGATCTTCTCATGGAGTATCTTAATGTTATTCTCTGTATTTCCTGAATTTGCATGTTGGCCTGTCTTGCTAGGTTAGGTAATTTCTGGATAATATGAAGTGTGTTTTCCAGCTTGTTTCCATTTTCCCCATCTTTTTCTGGTACTCCAACCAATCATAGATTTGGTCTTTTTATAAAGTCCAAATTTTATTGGAGGCTTTGTTTATTCCTTTTCATTCTTTTTTTCTCTAGTCTTGTCTGCATACTTTATTTCAGCAAGGTGGTCTTCAAGCTTCGATATCCTTTCTTCCACATGGTCAATTTGGCTGTTGATACTTGTGTATGCTTCAGGAAGTTCTCGTGCTGTGTTTTTCAGCTCCATCAAGTCATTTATGTTCCTCTTTAAACTGGTTATTCTAGTTTGCAATTCCTCTAACCTTTATCAAGATTCTTAGCTACTGTGCATTGGGTTAGAACATGCTCTTTTACCTCAGCGTAGATTTTTATTACCCATCTTCTGAAGCCTACTTCTTTTTTTTTTTTTGGAGTGTCGCTGTGTCGCCAGGCTGGAGCTGGAGTGCCATGGTGTGATCTCAGCTCAGTGCAACCTCTGCCTCTCGGGCTCAAGCAATTCTCCTGCCTCAGCCTCCCGAGTAGCTGGGACTACAGTCACGTGGCACCACACCTAGCTAATTTTTGTATTTTTACTAGAGACAGGGTTTCACCATGTTGGCCAGGATGGTCTCGATCTCTTGACCTCGTGATCTGCCTGTCTTGGCCTCCCAAAGTGCTGGGATTACAGGCGTGAGCCACTGCACCCAGCCCTGAAACCTACTTCTGTCAATTCGTCCATCTGATCCTCCATCCAGTTCAGTGCCATCGATGGAGAGACGTTGCAATCATTTGGAGGAGAAGAGGCACTCTGGCTTTTTGGGTATTCAGCATTTCTTCATTGATTCTTTCTCATATTCATCAGTTTGTCTAGTTTCAGTCTTTGAGGCTGCTGATGCTTGGATGTGGTTTTTGTGGGGGCTTTGTTGTTGTCGCTGTTGTTGATGTTGTTGATGCTTTCTACTTATTTGTTTTCCTTTCAATGGTAAGGTCTCTCTTCTGTAGGGCTGCTGCAGTTTGCTGGGGGTTCACTTCAGGCCATATTCATCTGATTCACTCCCACACCTGGAGATGTCAGTCAAGGAGGCTGGAGAACAGCAAAAGATAGGTGCCTGTTCCTTCTTCTGGGACTTCTGACCTTGAGGGGCACCACCCTGATGCCAGTAGGATCGTTCCCTGTATAGGGTGTTTGACAACTCCTGTTGGAAGGTCTCATCCAGTTGGATGGCATGGGGAACAGGACCTGTTTAAAGAAGCACTTTGTCCCTTGGTGCAGGGGGTGTGCCTTGCTGGGGGGAAACCCACTTTTCTGGGCTGCCCAGATTCCTCAGAACTACCAGAGGAAAGGCTAAGTCTGCTGGCCCACAGAGACTGAGTCAACCCTCCCCCTAGTGGCTCCAGCCCCGGGAGATACAGGTTCTGTCCCTGAGCCTCTGGCTAGAGTTATTGGAGCTCCTGCAGGGAAACCCTGCCCAATGAGGAAGGATGGGCCAAGGCCAGGCCTGAAAAGGCATTCTGGCCACAGACTGCCACAGCAAGTGTGTTGGGCTTGGGGGACAAGTTTTGGAACCAAGCCGTCCAGCCTCCCTGGCTGCAGCAGGGGAAAAGTGCAGCCTGGAGCTCTAGAGGTGGATGCCACCCTTCCTTTGCCCAGGGCGCTTAGCATGTTAGGCAGTTGTGAGTCCCACTGCTGGCTGTTGCCCCTCCCCCAAGGAGTTCAAATGGCTTAGACAACAGGTAGCTGCAGCTGTGGTGCTGGTCACCCCTTAGGGAGTTCCCTAAGCTTAAGCAGATACCAGCTGAGAGACTGTTGAGAATGTGTACATTCCTGGGTTGGGACGCTAGGCCCCGGTGGCGTGGGCTCACCAATGGAATCCTGCGATCCATGGGTTGCACAGTTCTATGGAAAAAGCACAGTTTCCCCGACTGGGTAGCCTACTCACCACCTCCCTTGGCTAGGGGAAGGGGGCTCCCCTGCTCCATGTGGCTCTCAAGTGGGCCGCCTCACCATACTGTTCTTCCTTCTCTTCATGGGTCACGCCAGCCTCCTAGTCAGTTCTGATGAGAAAACCTGGATACCTTGGTTGCTGGTGAAGGATTCAAACATTATTTTTTTTTTTTTTCAATGGGAGCCTCCGAACACCACCCTTTCTAGTCAGGCATCTTGGCCCCGCCCCAGTTTACTTTGCTGAGGATTTTTGAATCAATATTCACCAGAGATACTAGCCTGTAGTTTTCTTTTTTGATGTATCTTTCTCTGGTTTTGCTATCAGGGTAATACCAGCCTCATAGAATGAATATGGAGGTATTCTTTCCTCCTCTATTTTTTTGAATAGTTTAGTAGGATTGGTATCGTTTCTTATTTAAATGTTTTGTAGAATTCAGCAATGAAGTCAGCCAGTCTCTGGGTCTTTACTGGGAAAATTTTTATTAAGGTTTTGATCTCATTTGTTATTAGTCTGTTTAGATTTTAGATTTTGTCCTAGTTCAATCTGGGTAGGTTGTATGTGTCTAGGAATTTGTCCATTTCTTCTAGATCGCTCATTTTGCTAGAGTATAGTTGCTCATAGTAGCCACTAATGATCCTTTGATTTTCTGCAGTATCTGTTTTAATGTCTCCTTTTTCATTTCTCATTTTGTTTATTTGTATATTCTTTCTTCTCAGTGAGTCTGGCTAAAGGTTTGTCAATTGGGTTTAACTTTTCAAAATAATTTTGTTTCACTGACATTTGTATTGTTTTCTCCATTTCCATTTTACTTATTTCTGTCCTGATCTTTAATATTTCACTTCTATTCATTTGGGCTTTGGTTTGATCTTGCTTTTCTAGTTAAGATGCATAATTAGATTCTTTATTTGAAGTTTTTCCTCTTTTTTGATGTAGGCACTTGTAACTATAAACTTCCCTCTTAGTACTGCTTTTGCTATATCCCATAGGTTTTGGTAGTTGTGTTTCCATTGTTATTTGTTTCAAGAAATTTTTCAATTTCCTTCTTAATTTCTTCATTGACCCACTCATCATTCAAAAGCATAATGTTTAATTTCCATATATTTGTGTAGTTTCCAAAATTCCTTCTGTTATTAATTTCCAGTTTTATTCCATTGTGGTGAGAGACAATGCTTGACGTTATTTCAATTTTTTGAATGTTTTAAACTTGTTTTGTTACCTAACATGTGGTCTATTCTTCAGAATGATCCATGTGCTGAAGGGAATAATGTGTATTCTGCAGTCTTTGATTAAATATTCTGTAAATATCTATTGCATTCCTTTAGTCAATGATTAAGGTCTATCAGACTTAATCTGATGACTGTTAATTTTCTATGTGAAAGATCTGTACAATGCTGAAAGGGGATGTTGAATTCTCCACCTATTATCTTATTGGGGTCTATCTCTTTCCTTAGCTATAATAATATTTGCCTTATATATCTGAGTGTTCCAATGTTGGGTGCCTATATATTTAAAATTGTTATATCCTCTGGCTGAATTAACTCCTTTATCAGTATATAGTGACCTTCTTTGTCACTTCTTATAGTTTATGTCTTAAAATCTATCTTTTCTGATGTAAGTATGGCTACTCCTGCTCTTTTATGATTTCGATTCGCATGGAATATCTTTTTTCCATCCCTTTATTTTCAGTCTATGTGTGTTTTTATAGGTGATGTGTTTTTCTTGCCGGTAACTAATCAACAGGTCTTATTTTTTTAATCCATTCAGCCACTCCATGTCTTTTGTTTGGAGAGTTTAGTCCATTTACATTCAGTGGTTTTATTGATAGATAAGGATTTACCCTTCAGATTTTATTTCCTTTCTGGTTGTTTTTTGGTCTTCTCCTCATTTTTTCTTCCTTCCTGTCTTCCTTTAGTGAAGATGGTTTTCTCTGGTGATATGACTTAGTTTCTTGTTTTTTTAATTTTTTTGTGTGTGTGTATCCAATGTATGCATTTGGTTAAACATTACCATGAGGCTTGCAAATACTCTCTCATAATCCATTATCTTAAACTTATGACAACTTAACAGTTTGCATAAACACATAAAGAAGCAAAGAGAAAAATAAACACTCTATGTCTGAACTTTGTCCCCCTGCTTTTTAACTTTTTGTTGTTTCTATTTATGTCTTACTGTACTGTCCATGTCTTAAAAAGTTGTTGTATTATTATTTTTCATTGCTTCATCATTTATTCTTTCTACTTAGGACAAGAGTAGTTTACACATCACAATTCCAATGTTATAGCATTCTGGCTTTTTCTGAGTACTTACTATTACTACTGAGTTTTGTAACTTCAGATGATTTTTAATTGATCATTAACATGCTTTACTTTCTGATTGAAGTACTCCTTTTTTGCATTTCTTGTAGGACAGATCTGGTATTGATAAAATCCTTCAGCTTTTGTTTGTCTGATAAAGTCTTTATTTCTCCTTTACATTTGAAGGACATTTTTACCAAATATACTATTTTAGGGTAAAAGCCTTTTCCTTCAGTACTTTAAATATGTCACGCTATTCCCTCCTGGCCTGTAAGGTTTCCACTGAAAAATGTGTTGCCGACATATTGGAGTTCCATTGTATTTTTTTTTTCCTTTTATCTTGCTGCTTTTAGGATCTTTTCTTTATCCTCAACCTCTGGGAGTTTGATTGTTAAATGCATTGAGGTAGTCTTCTTTGGATTAAATCTGCTGGGTGTTTTATAATCTTCTTCCTCTTGGACATTGATCTCTTCCACTAGATCTGGGAATTTATCTGTTATTATCTTTTTCAATAAACTTTCTACCCTTATCTCCTTCTCTACCTCATCCTTAAGGCAAATAACTCTTAGATTTGCCCTTCTGAGGCTATTTTCTAGATCTAGTAGGCATGTTTCATTGTTTTCTTTTTCCTTTTTCTTTTGTCTCCTCTGAATGTGTATTTTCAAATAGCCTGTCTTCAAGCTCACTAATTCCTTCTTCTGCTTGACCAATTCTGGTACTAAAACATTGATGCATTCCTCAGTATGCCAAATGCAATTTTTGGCTCCAGAATTTCTGCTTGATTCTTTTTAATTATTTCAATATCTTTGTTAAGTTTATCTGATATTATTCTGAATCCCTTCTGTGTTATCTTGAATTACTTTGAGTCTTCTCAAAGCTGCTATTTGAATTCTCTGTCTAAAAGGTCACATATCTCTGTTTCTCTAGGATTGGTCTCTGGTGCCTTATTTAGTTCATTTGGTGAGGTTATGTTTTTCTGGATTGTCTTAATACCTTCTTAGACGTTCTTTTTTGTCTGGGCATTGAACAGTTACATATATATTGTAGTCTTCACTGTGTGGGGTTGTTTGCACTCGTCCTTCTTAGGAAGGCTTTGTGGTTATTCAAAAGGACTTGGGTGTTTTAATCTAAGCTGTATCTGTTTTAGGGGGCACTTCAAGCCCAGTAACACTTTAGTTCTTGCAGATTCATAAAGGTACTGCCTTCATGGCCTTGGAAAAGATCCAGAAGAATTCTCTAGATTACCAGGCAGGGATTCTTGTTCTCTTCCTTTACTTTCTCTGAAACAAATGGAGTCTCTCTATCTCTGTGCTGAGGCTCCTAAAGCTGGGGGTGATGTGACCAAAGCACCCCTTTGGCCACCACCACTATGACGGTGCTGAGTCAGACCTGAAGCCAGGACAGCACTGGGTCTCACCCAAGGCCTGCTGTAGCCACACTCTGGTTACTGCCTGTTTTGTTTGCTCAAGGTTCCGGGGCTCTACAATCAGCAAGTGACAAAGCCATCCAGGCTTGTGTCCTTTCTTTTTGGGGCAGCAAGTTCCCCCATGCCCTAGGCGAGCCCAGAGGTGCTGTTCAGGAGACAGGAACTAGATTCAAAACCTTAGAAGTCTACCTGGTATTCAATTGTACTGGGGCTGAACTAGCACTCAAACTACAAGATGCAATTCTTCTCACGCTTCCCTTCCCTTTCCAAAGGCAGAGGAGCCCCACCCTGTAGCCAGTACTTCACAGACCCAGGAGGATTACTGCCAGATGACCTTCAATAGTCCCTTAAGGCCCAAAGGCTCTATAGTCAGTTTGTGATGAATGCTGCCTGTCCTGGGACTCACCCTTCAGGGCGGTGCACTCCCCTCTGGCCCAGGGCAAGTCCAGAAATGTCATCCACAAGCCATGTTCTGGAATCGGAGACCCCAAGAGCCTGCTTGGTGCACTACCCCTCTGTGGCACAGCTGGTACCTAAGGTACAAGACAAAGTTCCCTTTACTTTTCCCTCTGCTTTTCTCAAGCTGAAGAAGTCTTGCCCTTAGCTACCACAAGTGGGGATATGCTGAGTTTCACCGCAAGTTGGCAAATCTCAGAGTCTCAACCAAGGCCCTCGACACAGTACCTGGGTATCACTGCTGATTATTCAGGGCCCAAGGGTTCTTCAGTTAGCAGGTGATGAATCCTGCCAGGACTGGGTCTTTCCCTTTAAGGTAGTAGGTTCCCTTCTGTCCAAGGGTATGTCTAGAATTGTCATCTAGGAGCTAGGGCCTAGCACGGGGGCTTCATGACTCTGACTGGTGTCCTATCTTGTTGTGGCTGAGCTGGTATCCAACATGCAAGAGAATGTCCTCCCCAGTCTTCCCTCTTCTCTACTCAAGCAGAAGGAAAGGGTTTGAGGAGACAGTTTTTGGAGCTGTGAGCTGTGCAGTCTGGGGTTAGAGGAGGGGAGATGCCAGTATCCCCTTGGTTGCCCCAGCGGGTGTCTCAGTATATCATGTGTCCCAACCCAGTCCACTGTCTCTAGGCCTAAATCAGCACTAGGACTCACTTAAGAATGGCAGTGCTTATGGCCTAGACTGTCTTTCAAGTTTTCTTAGAGACCCAGAGCACTATAGCCCATGGAGTCCAGGTTTGTGGTAACTCAGTTTTGGATGGCTAGGTAACTCAGTTTGGATGGCTAGGGCTTGTTTAAATGCTTCCTGCATTGGTGGGTGTTAGCTGAGTTTGGTCCAGTTTTCCTTTCTGCCCTAACAGGAAATCGCTAAGTTCAATGCTTCACAATTGTGGTGTTCTCCCTCCCCCAGCACCCAGGTTTGCTCTCTACACCATGCTGCCGCTGCTAGGAAGGGAGCAGTCTCAGGGGAAGGAGGTGGCTTTAGGGATTCAGGACTATTTTTTCTATCTCTTTAGTGCCTCTTTCAGTGATATAAATTTAAAACCAGGTACTATGAGGGCTCACCTGAGTTTTGGTTCTAATGAAGTTGTTTTGATTGTGTAGATAGTCATTAAATTGGTGTGCTTGTGGGGAAGAGGAATAATTGAGCCTCCTATTTTGTCATCTTCTCTGCCTTTCTCTGGTAGAATTTGAATAAAGTCTATTGACATGATCCAGTGACACATGCTAGGAGCCATTGTGTATTACAGTCAGAGTTCAAATTATGGGGTAATAAAATAAAAGCTTCTGAAATTCATATATAAGTGTCAAATTAAGCAGAATCTAATCTAGTTCCTTTCTTCTTTTATGTTTTACAATCTTCTAGTTTACCACAGTATAATAGGTGTCAAGTTGAAACAACTATGATTCTGGTTAGCCTGGACTGGAAAGTAACCCCAATATTACAGCCTCACGCATCAGCAGCATAAGGTTGAATGGGAGAATTCAAACAAGCTTTAGTATAAAGACATTGGCCAGGCACGGTGACTCACGCCTGTAATCCCAGCACTTTGGGAGGCCGAGGCGGGCAGATCACTTGAGGTCAGGGGTTCAAGACCAGCTTGGCCAACATGGTAAAACCCCATCTCTACTAAAAATACAAAAATTAGCTGGGAATGGTGGTGGGCACCTGTAGTCCCAGTTACTAGAGAGGCTGAGGCAGGAGAATCACTTGGACCCAGGAGGCGGAGGTTGCAGTGAGCTGAGATCACACCAATGCACTCCAGCCTGGGTGACAAGAGTGAGACTCAGCCTATAAAAAATATATATATATTATATATATATAAAATATATAGTATATATATAAAATATATAGTATATATAAAAAATATATATTATATATAGTATATATATAAAATATATAGTATATATATTATATATAATATATATAATATATATAAAATATATAGTATATATATTATATATAATATGTATAATATATATAAAATATATAGTATATATATTATATATAATATGTATAATATATATAAAATATATAGTATATCTATTATATATAATATGTATAATATATATAAAATATATAGTATATCTATTATATATAATATGTATAATATATATAAAATATATAGTATATCTATTATATATAATATGTATAATATATATAAAATATATAGTATATCTATTATATATAATATGTATAATATATATAATATATAGTATATATATAAAATATATATACTATATATAAAATATATAGTATATATAAAATATATATACAATATATATAAAATATATAGTATATATAAAATATATATACAATATATATAAAATATATAGTATATATAAAATATATATACTATATATAAAATATATAGTATATATATAAAATATATAGTATATATAAAATATATATATAATATATACACATACATTTATATGTGCATATATATACACATATATGTGTGTGTGTGTATATATATAGACTTCATGAACTTCTCATCCAAGTGTTTTCAGTGCAAATATTCAAAAATAATTGCATGTTGTTAAGACAGAAAGCTACATTTCCTGTGATTCTTCTATTTTGATTATTGTGTATTCCTTTTTGAAAACTGACTAAATATATTAAGCATAAAAAGGAAGATGAAGAATAATCAGAAATACCTTTATAAAATATGGTAAAATAAAGCCTATTATAGGAAATAAATGTGGACTTATTGAAAAGATAAGGCCACATTTGTCTATACCAAACAAAAGTCAATTTTGAGAAAAAGAAAAGGAAAACCTTGATTCAACAAAATACAGGACATAAATTTGTAAAAGCAAATAAGATACACAATGAAAAGATCCTTGTTCATCTAGCCAACAAGAAAACAGAGACAATAACATCAATAGATAATGACGTACACTTTTGTACATTCGTCCCTACAAACACGCAGTGCAGTTCCACAGCAGAGTCTATCCAGCCTCTCCACATTCTGGTGATGAACTTTGCTCTGAATATTACAACTACACCACTCATTGGCCTATCTCACACTTTGGTTTCTGCTAAATATAATTTGAAAATACATCTAATCCTAAATAATTAAGGCAATGATGATCACTGTCCTCTCAAATAATACAACTGCATTTTCAATGAGCCATAATGCCTACTGAAATAAAATCTAAATTCCTTAGCATAAAATTCAAAGCTATGGAGCCCCACGTGTGCTGTTTCTAACCAACTGCTCCAGTTTCATCTTCTAAATAGTCCTTGTTTTATCTTAATTTAAGGTGTACTGCTTGCTGCTCCTCAAGCAGACCTCTCCTGTTCCTACCTCCAGGATTTTGTTCATTATAATCTCACCTTTTACAATGACTCCTCCTCCAGCTACCTATTAAGATTGTATTCATCTTTCACAGTATGGCTCAAATGCTATCCCTTCCATAAAGAATTCCCTAATCATTCTAGCTTGAAGAGCTCTTGACCATCTGTGAATTCAGCATTTTGAAAATATCATTCATATATAAAATTCATGTACATTCTCATTGTCTTGGGTCAGTGATGCTATTACCTGTTTTATTTATTAATAATGCTCCTTTCACTTTCAAAAGCATTCCAGTTTAGACAGTATATGACTATCATACTTACATTACTGTGGCATTCACCATATTCTGTTTTATTTGTAGATTTATGTGTATATACTTTATTCCCCATACTATGTTGTAACCCTCTTCGAGAAGACAAACCATATCTTTTATATATATGCACTTGTGCGTATGTGTATATATATGCACACATAAACATGCAAACATATATGTAGGTGCATGTGTATATATACATATATGTATGTGTGTATATATACATATGTGTATGTATGTATGTGTGTATATATGTATACACATACAGATATATGTGTATGTATGTACATACATACAGATATATGTGTATGTATGTACATACATACAGATATATGTGTATATATGTACATACATACACATATGTGTATATATGTACATACATACACATATATGTGCATATATGTATATACATACACATACATGTGCATATATGTATATACATACACATACATGTGTATATATGTATATACATACACATATATGTGTATATATGTATATAATACACATACATAGAAAAAGAGTCTTTCATATAGTTCAGTATGTGTTTATTAAGTTGATAAACAGTAGAGAATCTGATGTTTATTAATAGAGTTCTAAGTCTTAAAATACTGAAAGCTTTTTCTTTTGAAGGCCAATGATTACTCATTATTAAACTAATGCTGATCCTAGATGTCCTTCAGAATCTTAATTATGACCAATTACAGATCCAACATAACTTGTCCACTGCTTGAAGTTTGGATTAGGATGTTAATTGGGTCCCTTTGAGTTCTCATACTTGATGATCATGAGAAACAGATCTGAGAGTGATACACTTTCTTCTTCAAGCTCTAATTTGACTCTGTACCTTTAGCTGACTCAGATGATGAACCTGAAATAACCCCATGTATTTCCTCCAGAAACAAAATTATACCAGGAGAAAGTCCAGGAGCAGAACCCCTCTGCCGAATACATGATACGTTTAGGAAGCAATCAAATGGCTTTCATAAGATAGGTAAACTTAATATCTAGCTTTTCATTTTCTCCCAAATCATATTTAATTTTCCCTACTTCCCAAAAAAGTGAGGGAAGGTTAACAAAGTTTGCTATGTTAAAATAAATTAACCAACATAAAAGCCTGTAAGCTTAGAGAAAATGCATCCAGACAAGTGCTACTGTTGGGTTTCAGTTTTGGAAAAGCAAATATTAACCCAAATTCCACCAGTAGTTATCAAAGGAACCTAATTACCCAGGAAGTGCTCAACAGACCCAATTCTTGACTTGAAGCTTGTCAATAAATAATCCAAATAAATGTTTAGGTCTCTGCTGCCCTGGTTTTCAAATTTATGATGAGAAAGCCATAAGGAAAAAAAAAGTAAAGTCCGTTAAGGTAATTTACCAAAACAAGTTTGGTTTCTTTTCAGCCCACTTTTCTTTTTATGTTTTATTTTGTTTTTAATTGACATATAGTAATTGCACATATTTATGGGGTACAGCAACACGGATGAGCCTGGAGGTCATTATGTTAAGTGAAATAAGCCAGACACAGAAAGACAAATACTACACTATTTTACTCATATGTGGAATCTAAAAACATTGGCCTTATAGAAATACAGAGAAGAATAGCAATTACCATGGGCTGGGGAGGGTAATGGGGAAGGGAGATGAGGAGAGGTTGATCAATGGGTACAAAGTTACAGTTAGATATGAGAAATAAGTTCTAGTGTTCCATTGCACAGTAGGGTGACTCTAGTTAACAGTAATATAATGTATATTTCAAAATAGCTAGAAGAGCAAATTTGGAATGTTCTTACCCTTTTCCTTTTAATATAGTAATCTCCACAGCACGTACAGATCACGAAGTTCTACTTTTTTCCTGCCCTCATCCATTATTTCACTTTTCATGAATTCAGTGAGGCAGTGTTTGGTAATAGTGTCAAATTAGTAGAAAATGTGAGGTCTAGCAATTTGACAATGATATAACTGTCACAATGGGTCTACTTTCAGCATGTGCCATGCATAATTAGAATCAAATATATACCTCTTAGCATTTCTCTTAGGTTCACCCAACTCTGAAAGCTCTCAGGTCATTAAGGCATATCAATTAGTAATGATTTTTTCTACCCCACCCCACCCCCGCAGCCAGGAAAGCACACATTAAAGGGGATATCTGCAATCAAAATTTTAATGTGCACAATTTGAAAATATCTACTTTGACACACAGAACAGTATCATCTGAGAAACTCATTTGCTTAAAGCTTTATATTGCAGCCATTAAAAAATATGTTATCTCCTTGGATGAATGTCCTAAGAATATTTCCATACCTATTAAGTAGTATTAATTGTATAAAGGTTTGGAAAACATACGAATCATTAAAAGTATAAATGAGATGTGCAATAGCCTGGAAGAGCTAATGTTATCACTTTTGTGGCCAGTTTAACATCTTCTTAGTACGATCATTTTTAAATAAGTCATCATGACCCAGGGAAAACTACTTCTTTTGGCAGCAGAAAAGTGGGGATAGAGGAGATAAAAAGGGGATATCACAGGCTCAGCATATTTTAAATATTCACATTAGGTATCAGTCATGTTTTCATGAACTTGGTTAAATATATCCTAATAGACACTGTTTGTAGAAGTAATCTTTTATGGATTTTATTACCTGATAATCCTGCTGTTTCCTGGTTAGATGGCAGCATGAAAAATGTGTTGTTCTCCATCATACTGAATGGACAAAATCTGGAACCATTCCCCTTGAAAATGGGCACAAAACAAGGATGCCTTCTCTCAGCACCTCTATTCAACACAGTATTAGAATTTCTGGCCAGGGCAATCAGGCAAGAGCAAGAAATAAGGGGCATCCAAACTGGAAAAGAGGAAGTCAGACTATCCCTGTTTGCAGATGACACGATACTTTATACAGAAACCCCATAGTCTCAGCCCAATAGCTTCTTAAGCTGATAAACAACTTCAGCCAAGTCTCAAGATATAAAATCAATGTGCAAAAAATCATTAGTATTCCTATATACCAATAACAATAAACCCCAGAGCCAAATAAGGAATGACGTTCCATTCACAATTGCCATAAAATAATAAAATATGCAGAAATACAGCTTACTAGAGAGGTGACAGATCTCTAAAAGGAGAACTATAAACCACTGCTCAAAGAAATCAGACATGACACAAACAAGTGAAAAAACATTCCATACCCATGGATAAGAAGAATCAATATCATTAAAATGGCCACACTGCCCAAAGCAATTTATAGATTCAATGTTATTCCTATTAAATTACCATTGACATTCTTCACAAACTAGAGAAAACTACTTTAAAATTCATATGGAACCAAAAAAGAGCCCAAATAGCCAAGACAATCCTAAGCAAAAAAAAAACAAAAAAAAAAACAAAGCTGGAGGCATCATGCTACCCAACTTCAAACTATACTACAGAGCTACAGTAACCAAAACAGCATGGTACTGATACAAAATCAGACATGTAGACGAACAGAACAGAATAGAGAACTCTGAAATAAGACTGCACATCTACAACCATCTGATCTTCAACAAACCTGACAAAAACAAGCAAAGGGGAAAGGATTCACTATTCAATAAATGGTGCTGTGACAACTGGCTAGCCATATGTAAAAGATTAAACCTGGAGCCCTTCCATACACCATATACAAAAATTAAATCAAGATGGATTTGAGGCTTAAATGTAAAACCCAAAACTAAAAAGCCTAGAAGGCAACCTAGGCAATAACATTCAGGACATAGGCATGGGCAAAGATTTCATAACAAAGATGCCAAAAGCAATTATAACAAAAGCAAAACTTGACAAATGGGATCCAATTAAACTAAGGAGCTTCTGCACAACAAAAGAAACTGTCAAAAGAGTAAACAAACAATCTACAGAATGGGAGAAAGTTTTTGCAAACTATGCATATGACAAAGGTCTAAAATCCAACATCTATAGGGAATGTAAACAAATTTACAAGAAAACAAACAACCCCATATAAAAGTGGGCAAAGGACATGAACAGACACTTTTCAAAAGAAGACATACATGTGGTCAAAAAATACAAAAACTACCAATCATTAGAGAAATGAAAATCAAAACCACAATGAAACACCATCTCACACCAGGCAGAATGGCTTTTATTAAAATGTCAAATATAACTGATGCTGGCGAGATTGTGGAGGAAAAGAACACTTATACACTGTTGGTGGGAGTGTAAATTAGTTCAGCCATTGTGGAAGACAGTGTGGCAATTCAAAGACTTAAAGACAGAACTACCATTCAACCCAGCAATCCCATCACTGGGTATATAACCAAAGGAATATAAGTCATTCTATTTAATATTACAAAGAAACATACATGTGTATGCTCATTGTAGCACTATTAGAAATAGTGAAGACATAGAATCAGTCTAAATGCCCATCAATGATTGACTGGATAAAGAAATGTGGTACTGGAACTATGGAGCCATAAAAAAGAGCAAGATTGTATTAGTCCATTCTTACACTGCTATAAAGAACTGCCTGAAACTGGGTAATTTATAAAGGAAAGAGGTTTAATTGACTCATCATTCAGCATGGCTCGGGAGGCCGCAGGAAACTTACCATCATGGCTGAAGGGAAAGGAAATGCATCCTTCTTCACATGGCGGCAGAAGAGAGAAGTGCTGAACAAGGTTGGGGGGAAGTCCCTTATAAAACCATCAGACCCTGTGAGAGCTCACTCACTATCACAAGAACAGCATGGGGTAACAGTCCCCATAATTCAATTACATCCCACTGGGTCCCTCCCATGACACATGGACATTATGGGAACTACAATTCAAGATGAGATTTGGGTGGGGACATAGCCAAACCATACCAAAGAGTATGCACTTTGCAGGCACATGGATGGAGCTGGAGGCCATCATCCTTAGCAAACTAACACAGAAACAGAAAACCAAATACCACATGTTCTCCCTTATAAGTTGGAGCTAAGTGATGTGAACACATGGACACAAGGAGGGGAACAAGAGACAGTGGGGCCTTTCAGAGGGTGGAGGGTGGAAGGAAGGAGAGGATCAGGAGAAATAACAAAAGGGTAGTAGGCCGAATACCTGTGTGATGAAATGATCTGTACAACAAACCTCCATGACACAAATTTACCTATGGAACAAACCTGCGCTTATACCCCTGAACTTAAAATAAAATGTCAAATAAAAGAAAAATGAGTTGGTTTCTATCCAGACCAAAACAGAAATAAAAACGAAAGAACGACCCTACTAATGCTGAAATTCCCTGCTCTTAATTACACATTGCCTTCAACACAAATATACATGCATGATATTATTATTATTTGCTATATATTAAAGGTATGTTCAATGTCTATCAGATTGGCTAGTGGTATCAGTGGTCAACAGGGACAGCTCTACTCATATGATGATTTATGGGAAAGGCATTTAGGCCAACAAGAACCTTTCACACTGAATTGCTTTGGTACTGAAATTATCCACATTTTAATGCCTCAAAATGATTTATTTGGAAGCCTAATTTATGGTATAAATGTTACATGTGATGGGAGGCACACTTAGCTCATGTGAGCAATCTAATTTAATTAGTTAGGGAAAATATCTAATTTGGTAAGAAACAAAGTGAATAAAATCTCAAGATCTTCAGGGTGAGTCAGCAAGCTGGAGACCCCAGAGGAGCTGATGGTTTAGTTTCAGTCCAATTCCAAAAGACTGAGAACCAGAAAAACTGATAATATAGTTCCAGTCTGAAGGTTGGCAGACTCAAGACCCAGGAAGAGCCAATGGCTCATTTCAAATTTAAAGGCATGAAAAAAGAGATGATATCCCAGTTTGAAGGCTCTTGGGCAAGAAAAATTCTGTCTTACTTGGGGTTCAGCCTTTTTGTTCTATTCTGGCCTTCAACTGATTAGATAAGACCGACCCACATTATGGAAGGTCACCTGCTTTATTGGTCTATACATTTAAATGTTACTCTCATCCCAAAACACTCTCTCAGAAACACTCATAGCAAATGTCTGGGCATCTTGTGGTCCACTCCAGTTGACATGCAAAATTAATCATCGAACTCTTCTTTCCTCATTGAGTTAGCTTATGCCAAACAAAGCAAGTAAATCCTGAGAAAATTGAAGAAAATGCATTCTGAGTAAATATAAACACATCATTAAAATTTATGGACAGCACTTTTACATGAGAAAGTAACCATAACAGTGTTTCATACCTAGGTATGGGGAATAGGAAAGAAATCATTGTAGGCTCTAGGACAGTTGAGGCTATGTCTGCCTTTCTGATCACTACAGTCTCAGTGCCTAGTAATACATCATTCAATAATGTTTTTGGCTAATCAAATAGATGAACAAAAGTTCAAAGGATTTAGATTAGCTAGAAAGTAGCACAAACCTTTAAAATCAGAGTAGGTGATATGTTAAAATTGGAAATTCAGATAAAGCTAGAAATATTAAAGGTCCAATCTTGTATAAAGTAAATTTCCAGAGAATTTGGGACAGAGGCTCTACTGAGCACAAATATTTCTGTATATGTAGTAGTATTCAAAAATACGTAATTGAAAATAAATAAATTAATGACTGTAGGATAGAAACTACCTGCTATTCATCTCAATTTTTTTGTTGTTGCTGTTGTTGTTTTTTCATTTGTTTTTCTTATACAGTTACCTCCTTTGATACCGATTGCCTTCTTGGAGTGTTGCTCACTACCTTTTGTGACACTGTCAGATACTAACTAAGGTTTATTCCATCATGGAAAACAATGTCTCCTCAAGCATCTAGACTACACAAATGGAAGTGTCTGGTGGCTAAGTATCATACCTCTTCATTCTAGTACATTTTACTGCCATCCAGACTCAAATGTTCTATTCTTCCATGTCTCCTGAGTTACTAACCTCAAAATTTTTTAAGTTAATAGATTTAGAAGGTGCTTAGTAAAGATTGAAGCAAGTTAGATAAAAAAAAATTTCCCTACCCAGCAATGGAGGCTAAAATATGCATTCCTCTTTTAAAGATAAGGATTGGGCCGGCCGCGGTGGCTCATGCCTGTAACCCTAGCACTTTGGGAGGCTGAGGGGGGTGGATCACCCGAGGTCAGGAATTCGAGACCAGCCTGCCCAACGTGGCAAAAACCCATGGCAGAGGTAGTGGAAACAGTCAACAATACTTAATGGTTTTATTCCCATTCTAGCATTCCAAATGTCTTTCCCATTTGTTCCTGTAAATTATGATCTATAATTTATTCTTCCGAATCCATATTTGACCACAACCACCAGCAAATATGCTATAGGCTTTCCATACCAATGCATACATTTCTTTTTTCTTTCCAACGCGTTCATTTCTAACTGAAACATAAACTGATTCCTCCTTGTCCTTTTCAAATGCTCTTGGCCCCACCCTCTCCAAAGAGGCCATATTTCTATGTTGAGTAACGTAAGTGAGAAGGAAAAAATAGAGATGTATTTAAAAGAGACACAATCCAAAGAAAATAAGTGGTTTAAATAAAATATGTGGGTACGGTGTGATATGCTATAAAGTTTTTATTGCCACTTACTTGGGAAGACTGGCATAACTCACACATAGTGCTGCCACTTATAAGTAATGCAGTCACTGCAAACTCACTGCAGTAAAAACTTCAAACATCTCCACAACCACGTATTATACACATACACATACACCAGTAATTCAGTAACTTTTCCAGCTGTCTTCCTCCCTGATAGGCTTTATTTCTTGATGTCCCTTCTTAATGGGACAAATTCATTTTTAGCATAGTGCATGGCTGATTAAACACAGATATTTGATCTTTTTTTAAAAAAAAATAGGACTGCAACAATTAATTCACCACATCTAACACTGAGTGTTTATTGTGGTAGGCAATAAATACTTTGGATGAATCTTCCCTATGTTAGCCACTGGTAAATAAGTCCATGATTTCTCCTATAGTGGTGAATAAAGATAAGGTTCACCGTAATTGGGTCATTTGGACCTGTTGACTCAACATTGCAAAGTCAAGGAATCATGGAAGATCAGAGTGATGAGGGGCCTTAAATCCTGACTAGTGATTTTTAATCTGTGTTCCAGTGAATGTAATGGCTGGCATGTGATTGAAACAAGTTTGATGAAATGGAAGTAGTTTCAGAATAGTTCTATTTTATTCTGTTCTAAATGTGGTAGTTTATATAAGATTTTATTGGAATAAAAATTATGCTGAGAAAATACATACATAAACACACACATGTATCTGTTTTTCAATATGGCAGATAGGAGGTAGTGCTAGCTTGCCTCTCCCACTTGAAGAACAAAACAGTGTGTAGAGATTCACACTGTGAAATTCTGTTCCAAGAACCATTGCAGGAATTTACCAGGAAAACCTAAATAATTCACAGATTCTTTGAAAGAAGTGGCACACCACAGGAAACTCCATGGGATGGTTGAAAAACTGAGTTTCCAGAGTGGGAGAAGGGGAGAGTCTGTCTTCGAATACACATCCCCACTGGGGAATCTAAAAACCCAGATCATAGAAGACTTTAAACTTACCTAGAACTAGAACAGATTAAGGGAGTGGTGCAAAATATAAAAGTAGAAGCAGCAGCGAGAAGAGCCTTATAGGCATTCCCAGTCTCCAGCTTGAACCCAGAAAAGCCATCCCTGACTATATCTTACAGGGTCCCCATGGGGAAGGTAGCCAGTCAACTTAGGGAAGGGCTGCAGGGTGAAAGAAGCTCCCAACAGAATTTTGCGATAATTTTGAGTGGGCACGAACTCCCTTGAACAGAATCTGGGTGCAAATGGGAACTGCAGCAGATAGGAGCACAGGAGCTGGGGACCTAGCATTGCTGGCAAATGGGGAGGGGTGTGGCCTGAACGTGGTTCTTGCTTTCTTGTGGGGAAGCTTACGGCCTGGGATAAGTCCAAGTTCTGTGTACAGGTTGCCTGGAACTAAACTCAGCACTATTAGTGGGGCACTGTGAGAGCGAGACCGGCCTCGCCAAATGTGTGGGAGCTGGGCGAGGCCTTTTGCTACCAGCTATCTCCTACTCTCTGCAAACTTTCCTGCACAGCAGAGGCAGCCATACTCCCCTCTGGAACATTACCCTATTGGTCTGAGAACCACCCTTCACCCCCAACAAAGACCAAGGCAAGCCCCTCGCAGGGAGAATCTGAGCTCAGACCCGCCTAACCCTGCCCCGACCTGATAGTATTTCTCTACTCTGGTAGCTGAACACAAAAGACATAAACCCTTGGGAGCTTTATGGCCCTGCCCATCATTTGAGAAACCAGACTACTTCCCCTGGACAATTTAGGGCAAGCTCAAATCACACTACTACCATGGCAGCTGTTGCTGTCTTGCAAGCACCACCTCCTGGCTAGAGGCCAACCAACTCAGGCCATTAGAGCAACTCTTGGCAGAATAATACTGTTCCCAGGTAGAAGAAAACAACACCTAACACCACAGCCTGCAACACCCTGGCTAACCAGAGTTCCTGAGTCTGTTCACATGACAACTTCATTGCTAGCAAAACCAGCATTCCAGAAAGCCAGCACACTAAGCCTATCCATGACCAAGGAATCTCACAGAGTCTACATCACTCCCCTGCCACCTCCATCAGAGCAAGTGCTGGTATCCGTGGCTGGGAGACCCGAAGACCGGTCACATCACTCCCCTGCCACCTCCATCAGAGCAAGTGCTGGTATCCGTGGCTGGGAGACCCGAAGACCGGTCACATCACTGGACTCTTTGCAGATATTCCCCAGCACCAGCCCAGAGCCTGGTAGCCCCACTGGGTGGCTAGACTCAGAAGAGCAGTAACAATCACTGCAGTCTGGCCCTTAGGAAGCCCCATTCCTAGGGAAAAAGGGAGAGCACCACATCAAGGGATCGCCACGTGGGACAAAAGAATCTGAACAGCAGGACTTCAGTTCCAGATCTTTCTACTCTGGGAAGTTTCTCACAGCAGAGACACAACTGCAGTGCTGACTGCAGTATGGAAAGTCTGTACCTCTACCCTAACAGGCTGGCTGCCTCTGTGATCATGACAAGCCTTGGATAAGGAGTCCTTGTCTTCCCGGCACTCCACTGCAGACACAGCTGGAGCTTCCTCCACAGGAATGCAGTGTGGAGGCACCTATAGACAGCCTTCCTGGAACAATCCAGATGAGCGCAGCCCCACAGGAGCAGTTACCCCCCAGAATCAGGCTTGCACAAGTTACAGAGTCACAATTCCTCCATACTTGGAACATCAACATTTCAACATTTCTATAGATGAAAAGAGGTGTCTGTCTGAACAGCCAAAACACTAGGACAGGAGTGAGGCTTTGTGGTGAATACATATCCTGCTGTCGTGGCAGGGGAGCTGAGGTAGCTCACACTCAGCACATCTAATTGAGAGCTCCCCCCGGCCACCCTTGTCAAGGCTGTGACCTTGACCCATTGTCGGATATTGTATCTACCCACCTGCCTTAGCTACAACCAGTGCTTACCCAGGGATACTTCCTCTATTGGCCTGAAGTCTGAAACACCAATTAATTAAAGAAAATACTGGGGAAAAATTAAATAAACAAAGTGTACACCACAAAATCACAAAATAAGTTTCAAGAGATCCCTGCCATTCCAGCTCCATGGAAGACAGTAAACACACCCATACACGAAGAATATAACTACTGCAACTAGCATCGGGGAAAGCCAGCACACAGAAACTCTATAAGTAAGGATCTCATAGAAACTTCACCCCTAGAAGCACCAAGAGTCAAATTAGGCTAAAATAAACATTAAAGCCCAACCCTTAACAGGGAAAAAAATAAGAAATTTTAAAAAACACACAGTCCAATCAAAAATATATTCAATAACAATTTGAAAAAAAAAATAGTTTACCCAAATGAGAAGGAACCAGAAGAGTAATTCTGGTAATATGACAAAACAGGGATCCATAATACCCCCAAAAGATCACACTAGCTCCCCAGAAATAGGTTCAAACCAAGAAGAAATCTCTGAGTTGCTGGATAAAGAAATTCAGACGGTTGATTATTAAGCTACTCAAGAAGATACTAGAGAAGGTGAGAACTAACTTAAAGAAATTTAAAAAAACAATACCAGATGAGGATGAAAAATTTTCCAGAGAAATAGATATAATAAAGGAAAAACAATTACAACTTCTGGAAATGAAAGGGACACTTATACAAATACAAAATGAAGTGGAAAGTTTCAACCATAGATTAGAACAAGCAGAAGAAAAAATCTCAGAGCTCAAAGGCAAGGCTTTTGAATTAACCCAATCTAACAAAGTCCAACAAAAAAGAATTTAAAAAATGAATAAAGTCTCCCAGAAGTACAGGATTATTTTAAATGGCCAAAACTAAGAATAATTGGTATTCTTGAGGAAGAAGAGAAATCTAAAAGTTTGGAAAATTTATTTGAGGGAATGATTGAGGAAAATTTCCCTGGCCTTGCTAGAGATCTAGACATTCAAATACAAGAAGCTCAAATAACTCCTGGGAAATTTATCACAAAAATATCATCACAAAGTCATCAGGTTATCTAAAGTCAAAATGAAGGAAACGATCTTAAGGGCTGTCAAGCAACAGCATCAAGTAACCTATAAAGGAAACCTATCAGATCAACATCAGATTTCTCAGCAGAAACCTTACAAGCCAGAAGGGATTGGGATCCTACGCTTAGCCTCCTTAAACAAAATAATTGTAGCCAAAAGTCTTGTATCTAGCAAAACTAAGCTTCATAATGAAGAGATAAAGTCTTCTTCAGCCAAACAAATGCTGATAAAATTTGCCACTACCAAACCAGCACTAAAAATGCTAAAAGAAGTTCTAAACATTGAAACAAAACCTCAAAATACACCAAAATAGAACCTCCTTAATGCATAAATCTCACAGGGCCCATAAACATTAATGCAATGAAAATAACAAGGTATTTAGGCAACAACTAACATGATGAATAGAACGGTACCTCACATCTCAATACTAACATTGAATGTAAATTGCCTAAACACTCCACTTAAAAGATACAGAATGGTGGAGTGAATAAAAATCTACCAAGCACGTAACTTCTGTCTTCAAGAGACTCACCTAGCCCATAAAAACTCGCATAAACTTAACCTAAAGGGGGTGAAAAAAAGATATTTCATGCAAATGGAAACCAAAAGCAAGCAGGAGTAGCTATTCTTAGATAAAACAGACTTTAAAGCAACAACAGTGAAAATGACAAAAAGGACATGAATGACAAATTGACAAAAAAGGACATGAATAAAGGATTAGTCTGTGTAATCGAGAGGCTAAGGCAGGCAGATCACCTGAGGTCAGGAGTTCGAGACCAGCCTGGCCAACATGGCGAAACCACATCTCTACTAAAAATACAAAAAAAAAAAAAAAAATTAGCCAGGTGTGGTGGCAGGTGCCTGTAATCTCAGCTACTCTGAAGACTGAGGCATTAAAATCGTTTGAACCCAGGGGGCAGAGGCTGCAGTAAGCCAAAATCATGCCACTGCACTCCAGCCTGGGTGACAGAGCGAGACTCTGTCTCAAGAAAAAAAAAATTAGTTTAACAGGAAGATACAATCCTAAATATATATGCACATAACACTGGAGATCCCAAATTCATAACACAATTACTACTAGAGCTAAGAAATGAGATAGAAGCAGCACAATAATAATGGGGGACTTCAATACTCCACTAACAGCACTAGACAGGTCATCAAGACAGAAAGTCAACAAAGAAACAATGGACTTGAACTATACCCTAGAGCAGATGGACTTAACAGATATTTACAGAACATTCTACCCAACAACTGCAGAATATACATTCTTTTCATTAGCACATGAAACATTCTCCATGATAGACTATATCATAGGCCACAAAACAAGTCTCAATAAATTTAAGAAAATCAAAATCATATCTTCTGAGACCACAGTGGAATAAAATTGGAAATTAGCTCCCAAAAGGAACCCTCAAAACTATACAAATACATGAAAATTAAGTAATCTGCTCTTGCTATGAGGATACAAAGGCGTAAGAATGATATAATGGACTTCGGGGACTTGGGGGAAAGGGTGGGAGGCGGGTGAGGGATAAAATAGCACATATTGGGTACAGTGTACACTGCTTGGGTGACGGGTGCATGAAAATCTCAGAAATCACCACAGAACAGAATAACTTATCCCTATAACCAAAAACCACCTATTCCCTAAAACCTATTGAAATAAAATTTTTAAAAAGAAAGTTACACACACACACACACACACACACACAAACACATCACCTAGAAAATCACTAATCTGGACCAATATTCCCACTCCCCATTTTAGGATAAAGAAAGTGGATCTCTGGAAAAGTTGTGATAAACTTACATTCATACGACATTTTGGAGGCGTAGGTGGTACCAGTGCAGTTATGGTTCCTGAATCTGAGACTGTTTTCCACTCTGTGGCACTCGAATGAATAGTGCAATCATTATTAATACTGTTTATAGTATAAGTTGTGCTGGAGTTGGGCCCAGCACCACATATGAAATAAGCTATATTAGATACAAAACCTTGCTAGGGCAAGTACATTTTGGTCACTCTTTTTCCAGAATAAGGAGGAGGGTACATGCTAAAGAAGAAGTCTTCCAAATTATACGGATCTTTCAGAAAAACGTGGCATCCTGGGAGGTAAAATAATGAGTATAAAGGATGACCCTGTCTAAATATATCATTACCCATTCCAGTTGATTCTCTACCCAGGTCCCAGCTTGAAGAGAAGTCCCTTCATAGAACCCTAAATTCCGTATGTGAGAAGAACCTATTCTTTATATATTTACCTCTGTATTTTCATGATTGAGCCCCAAATCAAATAAGAATATAGAACCTGCTGCATCTCACTGGAACATGTATACTCAGAAGATCATTGTATGTTGTCAGGGAAGAGATAATCATTATTGCCAAAAGGTAGAGTTGACTCCAAAGGGGAATTTTACTCCTAAAAATGCACTTTTTTTTTTTTTCAGACAGTGTTTCACTCTTGTTGCCCAGGCTGGAGTGCAATGGCGCGATCTTGGCTCACCACAACCTCCGCCTCCCGGGTTCAAGTGATTCTCCTGCAACAGCCTCCCAACTAGCTGGGATTACACACAGCTAATTTTGTATTTTTAGTAGAGATGGGGTTTCTCCATGTTGGTCAGGCTGGTCTCGAACTCCCGACCACAGGTGATCCACCCGCTTCGGCCCCCCAAAGTGCTGGGATTACAGGCGTGAGCCACCACACCTGGTCTAAAAAATGCATTTTCATAAATAAATACTTAGATTGATATTGACTGTTAGGATTATACTATCTCATTGTAGGAAAACACATTTTTTTACATATAAAGTGAGATGCAGTATATGAAATCACTTCAATGCAGAAATTTAGAAGGAATATAGTTGAACATAGGTTCTATCCAATGATGGTCGTATTTTAGTTGGTTTCTCAAATAACACCTTGTTATTTGTGTGAATATGGTGAACAGATGCTAGGGTGCAAAGCCCAGGCTAGGACTTCTAAATGAATCTTGAGGTTATATTCTTAAGAGAATTATTTCCAACATATCTCACTTTCCACTCTAACTCTAAAGGTGGTCCTTATTGTTGCATTATCTGACCTTGACAACCTAATTGTGCTTGTATCTCTGGTGGTATTGTCCAAGTGCCCGAATATGTATCCCAATGCCCAAATGAACACTCTGCCTCTATCTTTTTTTTGTCAATTATTTTGCAACTTCTATCCTTAGGATGAACTGTGCCCTATGCTATATGCTTCAAGAATCATTCCCAATCCTCCTTTATTTGCTAGCTGCAAAAGGTAACCTGGATTTAGATGAACGATCTGGTTCAGCTGCCCATACTGATCAAAATCACAGCTAACTGGCAGATGCCCACATCCCTTAGACTGCACAAATAGAATCCAAAGGGTATACCATAAGGAGCTGATTATAGTTCCTCCCTGTACATAAAGGTACTTGTTCAGTCTCCATAATATATAGCTGCCTTTTTAGTTTATATAACAGGGAATGGACATATGGTGCACATTAAAAGCATAAAAAGTTGAAGAAGTGTTTTGAAAAATTTGTGTACAGTAGAACTATTGATCACTGATGGAGGTTAGGACAGAGGGACAGCCTAGCTGTCTGATGTTTCAAAATATAGGAGAATGACCATTCTACTTCTCTTTAAACCATTCCTGGGTATTTCCATCAGAGATACATCCTGAATTCAATAACAAGAAGAGCAGTTAGGCACTTCTAATTTTGCTTGTTTAATATAGATAGTAGTCTGAGAGGATTTCTACCTTAATATTATGCTAAAACCATGTCAGCTGAAATCCTTTTTTGAATATCTGAGATCGGGATAAAATGTTAGTAAGATTAACAAATATGGTCGCAATGTTAAAAGACTTTTCCAAAATTAATCAAACAGATCAAGATTTTATCCATATTTTGGGTACATATGAAATTTACCCAACTAACTAAAAAATGTTGGCCTGTATTGGTGGGTAAATGAATGGAAACTTTGGCTCTGAAAGCTTCTATTTTAATCTGCAAGTTGGAAAGAGTGTGAACACAAGACACTTCATCACCTATACAATAGGCTGTAAATTATTTGCATGACATCTTCTTTGCATTACATGCCATGGGTCTGTAACAGGTTGGCATAATATATAGACCATTTAAGTGACAATAGTCATAAGTTACAGATGGGAAGCTCTATTTTGTCCAGCCATTGTGCTCCTTCTTTGCTCAATTTTCAATATAAAAAATGACCACCGGATATCAAAAATGACTTCTTGGAACATCAGTTCTGATCTACAAGGTTCATCCTGTTGTAGCTCATCCATTTCAAGAGCACTTCATTCATTTGTTACATATTACCAAGACTGAGATTTCACTGAATAATTGATGAAAAGAGAAAACAATGAGCTACCTTGCACTCAGTCATTATGGCTTTGACACCACATTTGTGGAAACTAACTACAGCATTAGCCAACAGCCATACAGCCTAAATGATATATAAGAGGCAATTTCTCAAATGGTCTAATGTTTAAGAATCAGGACACTGACCTTTCAGCTCTGACCATTACAGCAGACTTTAGTTATGCAAATATGAGAAAGGAAAGGGATCTTCAAAGTAGTGTGTGTGTGTGTATGTGTGTGACATGTATGTGTGTATATCAGAGTATTTCAGAGTGTTTCTAATCTTCTGATTTTTAAGAAAAAAAGACCAACAATAAAATAACATTTATTATGCATTTATTATGATGTGCAAAGAACTATGTATAGAGCTACTCTTTCAATAGTCATATCACTCTTGATGTAAATATTATTGTAATCATGATGCCCCCCCCACCAGATCTACATTGCTAATTCCCAAACCAGTATTTAATATTCCTTTGGATGGATTAACTCAACATATGCAATTGACCTTTTCAGCTTCTGCTACTTGAGGTATGGGTGACAAAAACGTGGCTGGTCAGGAGGTACTAGCACTATAATTTCCATTAAGTAAGTGGGAGATCCATAAGTCTAAGCAGGTAAGAAAAGGCCTATGTCCAGGTAAGTTTGCTAAGGTGCAAAATGGCAGGCAGGACATTAAATGGCTAAGTAACCAGACAAGATTCAGAGTTGAGAAGACTGTAGAAGTCAACAAAATCAGCATTAGTAGGCAGATTTGAACTTTAACCCTAGCACAAAGATGATTTGTTCTCTGCCCTATTTTATACTTCCTAACAGGTATCAGGAGCCTTGAGTCCGTAACTGGCCATCATTGCCAGAAAAAAAAATCAATTTAGTTGAACTCTGCCCGGATAAAAACTGAATCAGACATACTAAACTTCACAGCTTCCAGTAAATGTACATTTTAATACCATTTCTCCACACACTGCGTCCCTACCCCTTGCTTTGCCTGACACATTGTGATTCAGCAGTAAGTTTCTCCCTCTCTTCCATTTCCCTCTTCTTCCTTCCCTTTTCTGATTTAATCCTATTAAGCCAGTCAGGAGAAGTAGAAAATGTATTCATTGAATTCAAGGACTTTAAAATCTAAATAAGGAGAACAAATATGAACAAGAAAAACAACTAGTATAAGACTATAAATAAAATACGCAATGTCATGTAAAATAAATGTACATGAGCACTATTGTACAAATGGAGTGATGAGAGATGTCTGATGCACACATTACCATACTAGAAGGCATGGTTTGGATATCATGAATTTCTAATTTTCTTCAATGTATTCAGTAGCTACTTCCTCTCTGTGAGAAGGTATATACTGTTAAAACAAACAAATAATCATTTCAACCACAAGCTCTTTGTGAGACTGCACATTTTCAGAATAATCAGTGAAGTTCACAAAAAATATCTTTTAGGCAGGGAAAAAGAAGAGGGGTTTAGAAGATGAGGATAAAGTATCTTCAAGATTGGGAGGGCACCCAGTTGCCCAGAAATATCCTCTACACTTGGCAGTACAAATAACCATTATTATTTTTTGCCTCATGGTATACTTAGTAGACTTCCATCTATCATCACGAAGTCATGACAGCCTAATCAATTTAAGCCCAGTTCACTTTCACTTTTGGTTGCCTGAAGGTTGAGGTTTCCTGTTCAGATGATCCATATTGGATTGTCATCATCATCTTTTTTGGTGACAAGGATGAGCTTCCCCTTGAGTTGACTGACCTGCAGACACTGAAGCGCTCCAACAGGAGAGTCACGTCACAAAATTACATCAGGCTGTTAAACGAATATAATCATTTTCACATTGATTTCAGCAAACATAGGTTTTGCCAATGCTGAATTATACCTTATTTTTCCCACTTGAGATCCAAAATAACTACAAGGTTATATCAGATTAAATGACCTCATTCAGTTTTGTTTGCTTGCTTTTTTCCTCCCAAAGGCAATTTGAATTAGCTGCTTCAGGATACAATTATCAACATTATTGTCTAATTCTTAGTCACACAGGAAATTTTGCAGTCAATTACTGTTACTTACATAGACTGAATTGAATAGGTTTAGTGATATATATTGTACATGCCTTTTTATACTATACACACATATATATGCACATACATGTAAATACATGTATATGTACATATGTGTGTATATAATCATATACACACAAAATTTTATAAACACATACATACATATATATGTACCTGTACACACATATAATTTATTCATAGTCATAACTATAAGTTTCTTACAATATTGCCTGGGTATCAAAGCAATAATTTCCAACTCAGTGTTAAGGTACTCTACTACGCTAACCAAACAAGATGATTTTGGAAAAGAGATCTACAAATACATGCTTTGAAGTGTCTCTATTACAAAAGTACAAAATAAAATTTTACATTCCATTTTAAAAAAACATTGCCCTAGAAATTTGTGTCTCCTAGTGTGTGTGTGTGTGTGTGTGTGTGTGTGTGACAGAAATGAAATTTTCAAAGAGATCTACCACCAAGTCTGTACATCCAAGGCTAGTTTTCAGCCAGTCAATCAATTTTGACCTTCAGTTCAGGCCTAAACTTTTCTATTCTTCTCATCTCATTTGAAAAATACCAAGAGAAAAGCCATTCCTCAGAGAAGAGGAAGACAGTGTATCTGCAAAAAGCTATCTCTTTTTAGGTGTGCAAAGAGAAGTGTCAATATAACAAATTGCTACAGTTCAAGCCCATCAACTCAAATCAAGCATTTGAAAACTTGCCAAGATGACTCAAAATACTATGTACCAGCCTCTGTTCTAGATGCTTTCATCTCTTATCTTAATCTTCCCCAAAACCTATACACAACATACTTTGTTTCTATTTTACAGGAAAATTGAGGGTAAATAGCCCATATGGTCAGATACCTGAAGAAAGAAAGAATAACATCACACACATTAGTGCTGCAGTCCTGCTTGTATTAGATATGGGCTCAGTCCTTTCCTAATGGTTGGAATTAAACTGCTGCTTCACTCATTGGTTTATCACCTCAGCCAGATAGCTTAGAAAGAGGGAAAAAGGCAAGTCAGAATGTTGTAGGAAAATTCATGAAAGACTCCAATTGTTAGGAATGGACTCACTTATTTAGGTAGTAGGTAGATTTTATGTGACCCATTTCATCTTGGCTAAAAATACACTACTTCCGAATCCCCACATTGCTCTCTTTTCCTTAGAATCTTCAATTTGGCAAAAGTCAAAAGAATGAACTATCGGTTTTACCAGTTATGAACTCTTGCCTTGACCAGTTGGTTTGCTGAATAATTATGGCTCTGGAAAGTTACACTATGCTGTGGAGAGTTTGCAAATGATGAATTGCCACAAATCCCATAACAAAAAACCATTTCATTTATCACTGGGCAAGTAAAGGGTGGGAAATGAGAATACCTATATGACTGCCCACTCTTCTGTGGAGACAGCACAGTTCAGATCAGAACAAAATGCAATAGGGAACACTAGTTATGCCTCTCTGAGCCTTTACACACAAAGAAAGTGTGTTGTGTACACAAATACGTATAAATACATTTAAACATAAGAAAATTGAGCCACTGATGATGGGGTAAAAGTTGCCCAGGAGACATTTGGTATAGACATAGTTGATACTTTCTACCAATAGGAAAATTCATCCCACATCCATCTGTATTTGAAGTTGTTTGGGATGCTTCATCAAGCACTAAAACTTGAACCAATCTTGGAATACTTGCATTTTCTCATGCGTTGTTTGCCTATTAATGAGCCAACCGTAAAACTATATTTTTCAGATTAAATTCAATCAAATTTAACTCGATAAATCTTAACTTACCATACCTTGTGTCTTTAGTTTTATGTAGGTATTAAGAAATAGAAGTCATAGTTTCAGTCCTAGAATACCTTATGGAATAATTGAAATATTCGACTGTGAGCTTGAGGACGGGAACCAAATCTTACACATATCTGTATCCCCAATGCCCAGATAATAGATTGTGACAAAATAGGCATTTAATAAATGGATGTCGAATAAATGAATGAATGAAGAAGGGAAATGTAAGCATTACCTAATGTGAACAGTAGACCACTGATAATTAAGTGCTAGAGTGCATGGGTTAGGAAAAGGATGAAGAAAAATGAGCCCACTTACTGAAGTCAAAGATGCTTGTATCAACAGAATGCCACAAGTTCAGACCTTGATATATTCCTAGAACATATTAGACTGAGTTGCTAAATTCATCTGGAACCCCCAGCGAGCTCAGAAAAGAGCCTCAGGTGATGATTTTCACCTTCTCACTGAAGTAGCGTGAACTATTCAAATGAGCCCTTTAAAAGAAAACATCTTTCTTTCTTTCCTCTCTGTTCCAGCACAGCATAAGGAAGGGACAGAGGGGCAAGAAAAGAGAGGTCATCCATTGATCTATATCTCTGTTTTGGTACCAGTACCATGCTGTTTTGGTTACTGTAGCCTTGTAGTATAGTTTGAAGTCAGGTAGTGTGATGCCTCCAGCTTTGTTCTTTTGGCTTAGGATTGACTTGGCGATGCGGGCTCTTTTTTGGTTCCATATGAACTTTAAAGTAGTTTTTTCCAATTCTGTGAAGAAAGTCATTGGTAGCTTGATGGGGATGGCATTGAATCTGTAAATGACCTTGGGCAGTATGGCCATTTTCACGATATTGATTCTTCCTACCCATGAGCATGGAATGTTCTTCCAATTGTTTGTATCCTCTTTTATTTCCTTGAGCAGTGGTTTGTAGTTCTCCTTGAAGAGGTCCTTCACATCCCTTGTAAGTTGGATTCCTAGGTATTTTATTCTCTTTGAAGCAATTGTGAATGGGAGTTCACTCATGATTTGGCTCTCTGTTTGTCTGTTGTTGGTGTATAAGAATGCTTGTGATTTTTGTACATTGATTTTGTATCCTGAGACTTTGCTGAAGTACAGAACAGAGCCCTCAGAAATAACGCCACATACCTACAACTATCTGATCTTTGACAAACCTGAGAAAAACATGCAATGGGGAAAGGATTCCCTATTTAATAAATGGTGCTGGGAAAACTGGCTAGCCATATGTAGAAAGCTGAAACTGGATCCCTTCCTTACACCTTATACAAAAATCAATTCAAGATGGATTAAAGATTTAAACGTTAGACCTAAAAGCATAAAAACCCTAGAAGAAAACCTAGGCATTACCATTCAGGACATAGGCGTGGGCAAGGACTTCATGTCCAAAACACCAAAAGCAATGGCAACAAAAGACAAAATTGACAAATGGGATCTAATTAAACTAAAGAGCTTCTGCACAGCAAAAGAAACTACCATCAGAGTGAACAGGCAACCTACAAAATGGGAGAAAATTTTCGCAACCTACTCATCTGACAAAGGGCTAATATCCAGAATCTATAATGAACTCAAACAAATTTACAAGAAAAAAACAAACAACCCCATCAAAAAGTGGGCGAAGGACATGAACAGACACTTCACAAAAGAAGACATTTATGCAGCCAAAAAACACATGAAAAAATGCTCATCATCACTGGCCATCAGAGAAATGCAAATCAAAACCACTATGAGATATCATCTCACACCAGTTAGAATGGCAATCATTAAAAAGTCAGGAAACAACAGGTGCTGGAGAGGATGTGGAGAAATAGGAACACTTTTACACTGTTGGTGGGACTGTAAACTAGTTCAACCATTGTGGAAGTCGGTGTGGCGATTCCTCAGGGATCTAGAACTAGAAATACCATTTGACCCAGCCATCCCATTACTGGGTATATACCCAAAGGACTATAAATCATGCTGCTATAAAGACACATGCACACGTATGTTTATTGCGGCATTATTCACAATAGCAAAGACTTGGAACCAACCCAAATGTCCAACAATGATAGACTGGATTAAGAAAATGTGGCACATATACACCATGGAATACTATGCAGCCATAAAAAATGATGAGTTCATGTCCTTTGTAGGGACATGGATGAAACTGGAAACCATCATTCTCAGTAAACTATCACAAGAACAAAAAACCAAACACCGCATATTCTCACTCATAGGTGGGAATTGAACAATGAGATCACATGGACACAGGAAGGGGAATATCACACTCTGGGGACTGTTGTGGGGTGGGGGGAGGGGGGAGGGATAGCATTGGGAGATATACCTAATGCTAGATGACGAGTTAGTGGGTGCAGCACACCAGAATGGCACATGTATACATATGTAACTAACCTGCACAATGTGCACATGTACCCTAAAACTTAAAGTATAATAAAAAAAAAAATTAAAAAAAAAAAAAAAAAAAAGAAAAGAGAGGTCATCAACCTCGACTATTTGGATGGCATGCCAGGAATTTATTTGGTTCCTTCCAATCACAGAAAACCAACTCTATTTCCATTGCATTTCAGAAAAAGCCTAGAATTTCAGGAGTTAGGTATTATGTCCTTTTCTGGTGTTCTTCCAACACCTTTCCAAAAAACTGTTAACCTCAGAGCAAGACATAAGCTTACCCAGCACTGAGTGGCTGATATTTCATGACAAACTTTCAAAAGTCATCAGCTTGGCCAGCATTTTAGCTTGCCAACACATTGGTAACCTCTACTCTTTTCTGCTGGAATCACTCATTTTTGAATCAAAAGGTCCTATAAGAAGCTGAACAAATTTGTAGAAAGTCAGTCAGGCCTGGACACTCCTCTCTTCCTCTTCTTTGACCTTAGCAGCTATCTCAAGATTTCAAGCCTGATTAAAGATGCTGCACCTTTATTTCCAGCCAGACTTGAAAGAATCTGACACTAACCTTCAAGAAGGAGAAATGGGCAAGTGCTTGACTGCCATCATAAACAAATAGGGTTAATTCTAACGTACCTATCATGCATGTGCTCACTTTAAAGCACTGACTTACTGACTTTTCCTACATGGTAATAAAAAGGTGAATAAAAAGCCAAGGTCATAGGTTTGGTCTTCTATGGGCCAGATACTCACAGTTTTAAATCTTATTCTCAAGCTCTACTCAGATCCTGACCAGATGTCTCAGCTTTACATAATGCTAAGTTCAAAGTGTCCTAGACCCAGAGTGATTCATTTTCACAATGACAGAAAGAGCATATCTTCGTACATAAAGAATGACACATTTTTACTTCAAAAGGAACTACCAAAGAAAGGAAATAGAAACTAACGTTCACTGAGTACGTGCTATGTACCAGGCTGTGTTCTAGATTCTTTCATCTCTTAATTCTTCCCCTAAACCTATACACGACATACTTTATCTCTATTTTACATGAAAATTGAGGGTTAGAGAGGTTATACGGAGTTATAAACAAGTAAGCTCCATTCAAGAGGATATTAAAGGAGTCAGAAGAATGTTAACAAGATTTAGGAAAGAATGGATTACTAAACTGTTTTATCTACTTGAAAGATTATGAATATTCAAGAGAAACCATCAGCAATGTTTGGTAAGTAATAAAAAAGGGAGAACATCTCTCATCCTGTGTCCTTTCAGTTTGGATATGTATGAATAAAACAACTTGAACAGGGAAGAAGAGATTGAATTCAGACAAATTGGTTACTGTCATTCATAAAACATGAACATCTGTGTAAATCACAAAGAAAATATCACCATTTTATTGAAGAAGAAACTGGGGCTTAGAAGAGTAAAGTGACTTGACCAAGGTCACACAGAAGCTGATGAGCCTCTGAGTCAAGTGTCAGTGTGCAGTAGGTCTAACTTACTCCAAAGCTACTTACTTAGTCTCAGAACACTTTGTATTCCATTATCCACAAATGTTCCCACTGAACCAGTTTAGGGTCAGGGACCCAAAATAGCAGGTTTGACAGCACAGCTTCTGCTAGGCTACGATAGTTAATATTGCTGTTTTCTAATCCTTCCTCAAAAAGTGTCTCTTTCTCTACCTTCACAGATTCTCTTCCTTTTCTATATCAGAGGGCATGGGGATCTGCTTCACTACCTGGGGCTGGCAAGAGAAGCAAAAGTGGAGGCTGTGTCCATTTCTACCCACTCCTACTTGACACTTTAGATGAATCTCTTTACTTTCATCCCAGGAAGTAGAGTGACATTACTTTCTTTATCTCAGTGGCAGGAAAGGATGAAACCTCTCCCAGCAAAATACACCTTTGAGCTAGTGAAAAGTGAATGATTAATAAAGAATATAAATCTTCATTCTTCTGAGACAGATAAGAAGAGAAAAAAAGAAGAAAGAAAGGGAAGGAAGGAAGGAAAAAAGGAAAGAAAAGAGTCTATGAACAATAAAAAGAGAAGGAAGGACAAAAGAAAGAAAGTTGTCATTTTAGCAGGAAGGGATGGGGTCTTTTTCAGAAGTAAAAGCTATCTTATACCTGCAAGAAGACGTGAGAGATTTCAAAACAAGCAGACACGAAGTGTATCACCGACACTTTTGTGTTCCTCCCACAATTTAGGAGTTCCAGGATTCCTCTCCAAATTAAATGTTGTACATTTTAAAACCAGACTCTTGACATTTTAAAGTACATTTTATGGTTTATTAATATGTATTTGGGGTCTTTTAAAATGCATATTCTAACAGTGGATGTAAATCTGTATTTGGAGATTTTTCACGGGAAAAAGAGATTATATCCAACCAGATATGCCCTCATGCCTCATATTCCAAGTTGCAATGAGCATTTGGGGATTTGAACATTCACCAGGTACTCATAGATGTTGCCTTTCATATTTTACTTCACCTGCTAAAACTGATATTTGGTTGAAAATAACTTGTGTACATAGGGAAATGCTTCACTTTTCTTAACTCCTGATTCCCTCTGCTCTATCAAAAAGCTGGAAGAAAGTACACAGGAAATAATCCACCCAAAACACATGCCAAGTATGGAAGGGAAGCAGGAATTTACCTGTAAAGAGTGAGATGCTGGTCACTAAACTAGCTCAAAAAATAGTTCCTTCTTGTAAAATTACCTACAAATGTGACCAGTAAGAAAAGGGCAGGCCCCAAGGGATTGTGGAGATATGAATCTTCTCAGACTATCCAGTACTAGTTTTTCTCCAGCATAACAACCTCTACTGGGTACCTGGTTTCATATACACACACAAAATGTATAAATTATAAATTGTTAATATACATATTGGGTTCATTCATTCATTCATTTATTACATACCTACCCTTTTCCAGGTATTTTAGTTTGGATAAACACCACTTGGAAATTTAACAGGTATCTGGCCTGTTTTTATTTACTTATAAATTTAACAAGTATCTTTCATTGGTGTGGCTGTAATTATGTATTGCTTCACAACAAATTGTGCCAACATTTTCTGGCTTAAAACAACAACCGTTATATTACATCTTATGATATTGTGGGTAAGGAACTCAGGCAGGGTTAGGCTGGATGACTTCTCTCCTCCACATGGTGCCAACTAAGGTCATTTAATGTTGTTTACCAGATGGATAGATTGCTCTGGATGGTCCAAAATGGCTTTACTTGTACAGACGGTACCTCGTCATGAATGACTGGAAGGTTGAACTCGGTTGAAACTATCAACTGAAGCTTCTACAACTGGAGTCTCCAACATGGAAACCTCAAAGTAGATGTACCATGTACACGGTGGCCCAGGGTTTCCAGAGAGAGTCTTTCAAGACGCAAGAAGTGAAAACTGCCAGTGTCTTGTGGTCTAGGCTCAGAAATAATGCCGCATATCTACAACCATCTGATCTTTGACAAACCTGACAAAAACAAGCAATGGGGAAAGGATTCCCTATTTAATAAATGGTGCTGGGAAAACTGGCTAGCCATATGTAGAAAGCCGAAACTGGATCCCTTCCTTACACCTTATACAAAAATTAATTCAAGATGGATTAAAGACTGAAACGTTAGACCTAAAACCATAAAAACCCTAGAAGAAAACCTAGGCATTACCATTCAGGACATAGGCATGGGCAAGGACTTCATGTCTAAAACACCAAAAGCTATGGCAACAAAAGCCAAAATTGACAAATGGGATCTAATTAAACTAAAGAGCTTCTGCACAGCAAAAGAAACTACCATCAGAGTGAACAGGCAACCTACAGAATGGGAGAAAATTTTTGCAATCTACTCATCTGACAAAGGGCTAATATCCAGAATCTACAATGAACTCAAACAAATTCACAAGAAAAAAGCAAACAACCCCATCAAAAGGTGGGTGAAGTATATGAACAGACACTTCTCAAAAGAAGACATTTATGCAGCCAAAAAACGCATGAAAAAATGCTCCTCATCACTGGCCATCAGAGAAATGCAAATCAGAACCACAATGAGATACCATCTCACACCAGTTAGAATGGCGATCATTAAAAAGTCAGGAAACAACAGGTGCTGGAGAGGATGTGGAGAAATAGGAACACTTTTACACTGTTGGTGGGACTGTAAACTAGTTCAACCATTGTGGAAGTCAGTGTGGTGATTCCTCAGGGATCTAGAACTAGAAATACCATTTGACCCAGCCATCCCATTACTGGGTATATACCCAAAGGATTATAAATCATGCTGCTATAAAGACACATGCACATGTATGTTTATTGTGGTACTATTCACAATAGCAAAGACTTGGAAACAACCCAAATGTCCAACGACGATAGACTGGATTAAGAAAATGTGGCACATATACACCATGGAATACTATGCAGCCATAAAAAATGAAGAGTTCATGTCCTTTGTAGGGACATGGATGAAACTGGAAACCACCATTCTCAGCAAACTATCACAAAGACAAAAAACCAAACACTGCATGTTCTCACTCATAGGTGGGAATTCAACAATGAGAACACATGGACACAGGAAGGGGAACATCACACTCTGGGGACTGTTCTGGGGTGGGGGGAGGGCGGAGGGATAACATTAGGAGATACACCTAATGCTAAATGACGAGTTAATGGGTGCAGCACACCAACATGGCACATGTATACATATGTAACAAACCTGCACATTGTGCACATGTACCCTAAAACTTAAAGTATAATAATAATAATTAAAAAAAAGAAACTTGTACAACATCCCTTTTTCCCATATTCTTTTGGTTGAACCAGTTGCAGTGCTGGTTGAGGTTCCCGAGAAGGCATAGACTGAATCTCTCAATAGGAGGAGTCTCAATCTGTGGCCATCTTTAATCTGTGGGTTCTTTATATTTCAGGATTAATGGAGCCTATCGAGCTTATTGGTTAAGAGCAAGAGCTCTAAAATAAACTGATTGTATTTGAATCCCAGATCTGTCACTTACTAATCTTTGGCAACTATGTAATCTTTCTGTGTTTCAGTTTCTCTGTCTGAAGATAGTGATAATAATATTGTGTTGTGTGGTTGCGAGGATTAAATTATATAATGCATATAAAGTGTACATAATGCCACCTAGCAATACCAAGTCTCAATAAATACCTGCTATCATTGCTTATAAAACCCAAACTTCTTAGCTGAGCAAATAACAACATTCAGTATATAACTTCTGCTTTCCTCTCAAGTCTCATATTACTGCATACCTCACAGACACTCAATCCCAGCCATACTCAACTACTGGCTGTTCTCTGAACATGCCGTGTTCTTACACCCAGGTGTCAAGAGATCTGCCTTTCAGCCAGGGCTTCACTGCACATGCTGCCCTGTCTGCCTAGAAGAATGATCTCCCTCTACTCCTTCTTCACCTGGCTAATGTTAACTCCTACTGCTCCTTTAAAACTCAGCTCATAAATTACTGTCTCCAGGAACCCATATCTGAACCTCCAGTCAGGGTTAGATGTCCCTCCTATGTGTTTCCATAACATCTTATACGTATCTTTATTAAATAATTTAACACCATATTATTTGTGCTGATATACTGTGCCATATGCTAGACTAGACTATATATTTCTACAGGCAAACACTGTAGGAATATTGGGCTTTTGGTAAAGTGCTTAACATACACTAGGAACTCAGTAAATGGTTTTTGGAAACACAGAAAAATGGTTAAAATATGAATTGATTTATAAGGAAATCAAGATAAATACAATCTTTTCCCCATAACCCAGGCTTCAGCAACACAACAGTTGTGTAAAGTGAAGTACATCTGAGAGGAGAATTAGCCTTCACTGAGTTTTATCATCAAGAATTCAACAGCCTTGAAAAGGCATTTACTAGGTAACTGAATGCAGAGTGCTCACATAGAGCTGAGAGAAGATAGACATAACTGCATTCCGCCCCCCTCCAAAAAAAATAGTATAGTTCATTTCAGTTCTTTTTTCAAAAACATCCAAGAAGTGAATCCTCATTCTGGATTAATGATCTATCAATTTTTCATAAGGCGTAATGGTTCCCTCATTAAAAGTTATATTATTATTCTAGAAAACAAACCTCAAATCAGGAAAAGGAACAGAAGATTAATAGAAAGCAATGTGTGTCTGGTAAAACATCAAATGAGCCAATGGGTATCTCTGTGGCTTTGCTGCACAGTGAACATTTCTTGCTTCCCTGGAAATAAATCCAGCTTTTTACATCTATGTGACAAAAACTTTTCATTTTCAATGCTTTATTTCCTAGTAAGGCTTTAAAAAATCTCCTAAGTCTAAAGTACCCTGATTAATTACATATTCTCTCCTTCTCTTACATCCCACATCTAATTCATCAACAGATCTTTTTAGTTTTTCCTTGAATCAGAATATGACCTATTACCACCTCCATCTTTACCATAGTAGCCAAGCCATCATCATCTCTCCTCTGTATTATTGCAGTAGTCTCCTAATAGTTCTCTCTGCTTCTGCGTTGGCCTGTATCACTCTACCCACTACGTTATTTCCATCTTCAAATAAACTTGTGGAGTATTTAGGGTATTGATCATTCCCTTCTTTTACTAACAAGAAGACACACATATAGAGGTGAGAACTCACCGAAGGTCACCCATGTATTAATATCAGAGCCATAACTGAAAGGTAGATCTCCTGACACCTAATTTTATCTATTTAGCCTTATAAAAGCAAAGTGGCTATTAGTAAACTATAGCCAAATCATATTTCCCATTTTTAGAACCTCCTTCTTCATGTAGATAGACCCACTACACTAGGAAATTTGGAAGTTAATCAGGGAATACTCATATTAGTATCTAAATATGTCAAAGTATCTACCTGAATGTTTCATTGCCAAAGGCAATTTTATTTTTAAAATTGGCCCAATTGAATGATCTTCATCTTGAGTAATACTGGATTTTTATTCGCGTTTTTGTTTGTGTTTTTAGTAACCAAAACCTATTTTTTCCTCTAAAAGAACTTATACAGGACCCCACTATATTAAGAATATAGAAGTATGCCCTGGGTACGGTGGCTCATGCCTGTAATCCCAGCACTTTGGGAGGCCAAGGCGGGCGGATCACGAGGTCAGGAGATTAAGACCATCGGGGCTAACACGGTGAAACCCTGTCTCTACTAAAAATACAAAAAAATTAGCTGGGCGTGCTGGCGGGCACCAGTAATTCCAGCTACTCACGAGGCTGAGGCAGGAAAATGGCGTGAACCCGGGAGGCAGAGCTTGCAATGAGCCGAGATTGCGCCACTACACTCCAGCCTGGGCGACAGAGCGAGACTCTGTCTCAAAAAAAAAAAAAAAAAAAAAAAAGAATATAGAAGTAGAGCATATTTTCTTAAAAAAAAGAATGAGGGAAGAACTGCTCAGAGTTTCATGTTCTTGGCTACACATTAACCCCATTGAGTTAACCCTTAAGGCACCATCACAGAATCTTTGGATCCATGGATTCCAGTTTGAGCACACCTTCTACAGAAGACTTTTCCAATACAGTGTGTTCCACAAACCAGTAGTATCTGTATAACCTAGGAGCTTGTTAGAAATATAGAATCTCAGGCCCTATCCCAGACTAACAGAGTCTACATTTACATTTTAACAAGATACTCCAGGTGATTCAAATTTTAGAAGCACGAATTCCTTGACTCTATCTGAAAAGGTCTTCTGGTTAAGGTTTAAATGTGGTTTTACAAATACAGGGCCAAACACCAAGAAACAGTATAGGAAGATATATACCCAGATATCTAACTAGATGCTTCGTGTTCTTTCTCTGTGGTTTGCTATATGCTGAGCTTAGCCTATGGATTCATCATTATGCCTAAGTAGATTAGGCAGCTACCACTATGGGATGAGTTGATGAATTCTAGAAAGATATTCCTGACTGCAAGTTTCCTTCCCACCAGCTCTACCACAGTGACTAAAAAACCCACTTGACTCACTCCCATGAGTGGACAGTGTAAATGTAGTTTTTGGAAAGACTATTACATTGAGTGATTATGGGTTATCAACAACCTTATCTCAAATATATTCAAGAAGAATCAGGCCTTAGGGTGATGATACCCTGGGCAGGTGTGACAGGAGGCACAGTACAGCTAAGTGAAGTACTCTTAGATGTTCAGAAAGGCATTGGGGAAAGCAAAACAAGGGAAAGGGGCACAGCACTCAAAGCACACTTCTATTTATTCGTGTTCTCTGCAATGGGCTCTGCTTGTTTTGTACATATATCTTAATCTATTCACTGCACCTTACAAAATAAAGAAAGAAGCAAATCAATTTATCCCTGTTGAGAGCTATTAAGGCCAGTAAAATCACTGCCCCTTATTCTCACCCAAAGAAAAGAGTGGTTTTCTCTCTGCTCGTATTTTTATGTGCAACCATCATCTTTATTATAAGTCTCATTCTTCTTTTCTAAGGAAATGGTGCTACATTTCAACATTAAGAGGTTTCAACATGGCACTACAAGGAGGCTTGTAAAAGCAATGTGGCACCAAGGCATATAAGCATTTTTTCCATTATGCCTGTGACAGATGTAATGCTTACTAGATTCAAAGCCTCAAGGGCTCCATTGTCAGAGATAAATGTTAAACCGAAGAATTTATCCAAATAATTCAAGCCAAAATATGGTTTCACCTGAAATCTGCAGGAAATAGAAATGATTGAAATTTATTGATTTGGATGGTCCAGATAATTAACTTGGTTCATCACTTTCATTTTGCTAGTGTAGAACTGGTCTGATTAATCCAACTAGCTATAAAATGATGAATTATCCAGATTAAATCTATACTCCTTCTTCAATAAGCTTTTGTAGAACTTACCTCAAAATACCTCATGGCACACAGGCCTGGATGATTTAAGAGGAGTGCCACATTCTTGATGTCAGTGTCCAAATACTCCAGAGATACCTACCTAAACATTTTACTGGGAGAGGCAATTTTAACTTACAGAGTTGTCCAGTTAAATGGCCTTCATCTTCAGAAATGCTTGAGACAGTGGTTCTTGTAGTGCAAGGTAGACTTAGAAAAGTGGCAAATGCTCAGGCTCATTTACTTTTACTTAGGAAGCCAAGGCAGCTGGGCGTGGTGGCTCATGCCTGTAATCTCAGCACTTTGGGAGGCCGAGGTGGGTGGATCTCCTGAGGTCAGGAGTTTGAGACCAGCCTGGCCAACATAGTGAAATCCTATCTCTACTAAAAATACAAAGAAAAAATTAGCCAGGTGTGGTGGCGCATGCCTGTAGTACCAGCTACTCGGGAGGCTGAGGCAGGAGAATCGTTTGAACCTGGGAGGCAGAGGTTGCAGTGAGCCGAGATCATGCCACTGCACTCCAGTCTGTGCAACAGAGTGAGACTCAGCCTCAAAAAAAAAAAATTAAATAAGAAAATAAGAAGCCAGGGCAAAGGCCTACTACTAGGAGAAATAACATTTCTAGGCATCATACTGGATTAAATTGTCTCTAATTATTAAAGCATCTAGTAAGAAAATAAGCTCCAGCTAGGAAGTCTGAAGTAAAGTCAGAGAGACTTGACTGAACTAGAAGCAGTCCCCTCACACACACCACAGGACCCTGTAAAGCAGAGCAGACTCTCAATTATTTGGCCAAAGCCTGAAAATCTAAGTTTGCAAAACACAGTAAGGACCTGAGAGACAAAATATTTGTTCTCCTGTGAAGAAGGTTGGATTTTGTGAGGGCGGGGGGACAGGACAAAAATCTAGGCAACTTGGAAGAGGGGGCTGTGTGAAATGAAAGGATAGGTGAGTAATGAGTAGAGAGGAAGGTAAAACAGGAACATTTTCCTCTTCAAAAGCTCAAACCTAGATAGAACTTCCCCGTTTGGCACAAGGAACTACTAGATTAGAGTTCCAATCTCCGTTCCTCCAAACTATACTATTGTTCTAAGAGCTACTCTATACTTCATCAAGAAACTTCGACGATCTAGTTTGTAATTTGGTCTGAGGGAGATTGGTGGAGCAGGAAGTACTTGGAGAAGGATGTAGCCATCGGATGATAATCTTGCAGGAGCTCTGAAGACTGAGATAGCATCAAACTCCATGTAGATTATTGAGCACAGTCACCAACAGTAATTAACAACTATGCATAGGTCCATGGACTAGCAGTGGCAGAGGAGCACACCCATCCACAGGCATGAAAGAAAGGAAAATGAGACCGCATTTCCTATTAGCAAGAATCATCCTTTAAAAGAGTTCTGCTCCTCTTGAATATTCTGTATATTTTACAAAAATTACCAAGCTGTATTTACCCAGGAAGTAAGGAGGCAGTTTGCATTTGAAAGCTGGGGAAGGAAGAAATACTCAAACAGGCGGTTAGGGTGGGTCCTTGGTAAAACTCCTTCAAACAGAGGACAGCCTGAAAATCAAACTGCAGGCTCCAGATAAGAAAGAGCCCACATCCTTGAATGGAAACACCTACTCTGTGAAACAAGAT
The DNA here is from genome assembly GCF_029281585.2 of Gorilla gorilla gorilla. Taxonomy (NCBI): domain Eukaryota; kingdom Metazoa; phylum Chordata; class Mammalia; order Primates; family Hominidae; genus Gorilla; species Gorilla gorilla. The sequence goes on from NC_073247.2 coordinate 140,301,349, forward strand.
GAACAAATTCTATTCCTCTTCTGGTTCTTACTTTTCACCTATTTTACATATGCCTACCTTTCTGTGATTGGCTGCAGGCCAAGTCTTCATTCACATAGGGTGAATCATCATTTCAGCCCCGATTGGTCTCTGCCCAAGGTCCCGGGCCAAGCTTTCACATCAGCCCCTGATTGGTCCAGGGCCAAGTTCCGGGGCCAAGCCTTCACCTCTATCCCTAATTGCTTTTTTTTTTTTTTTTTTTTTTACAATATCATACCTCTCTCTAAGTGGTGCTTTCTCCAAGACAGCCTACAAGCTAGTCTGCACATTCCTCCCCTTCCAGTCCATAAAAATGCCAGACTCAGCCTCATAGCTGGCAACCTTCTCAGGCCCCCTCTCCTTGGTGGAGAGCTTTCTTCTTTTGCTTATTAAACATTTGGTCCAGCCTCACCCTTTGTGTCCATGATCCCCAATTTTCTTGGTTGGAGTTCTGAGACAAGAACTCCAGATAATACCATAGAAAATAAGACTGCAACACTGTGACAGAAAGACTAGTGACTTAGATGTCAGGAGATCCGTATTCAAGTAATTAATTAGTTCTGTGACTTTGGGAAAGTCACTTCTCCTGGGCTTTAGTATCCTCATCTTTAACATGAATTCCCAAATATGATGATGATGATGGTGATGATGATGATATTAATAGCATTTATTAAGCCCTTGTTAAGTGTAAGAAACCATTTGTTCTCATTGTTTCATAGGTGTTAATTCTTCTAATTCTGGCAATGATCCTGTGAGGCAGGCACTATTTATAATGTTCTGTAGATATGAGAGGATAAGCTAGTTGCCCAAAATGTCACTTCACTAAAATGTATTAGAGCTAAGGTTTGAAGACAGATGTCTATAATGCCAATATATTTTGGCATTATAGACCAAGACGATGCCTGATGCTTCTTCATCTTGATACTAATTCATTCTTCTGACCATCATGTCAGAGCTTCTTTCCCTAAAGCCATACATGTTACAATGGCACAGCCAGGACTCAAACAGGGGCATCCTGGCTTCTAGGTCAAAGTATATCTACAATATCTACAATACTTTCTGAGCAGGGGAAGCCCGAGAGTTTCCTTTAGATCACGCCAATGACATAACTTATGTAGTAATAGAAAGAATAATAGATAATCCTCATGTAGGTTTTATTCTAAGCTTAGTACTAGTCTAAGTACATTACAAATGTTAACTCAATCTTCATTAAACTCGTATGAGGTAGAAACTATTATTTATTCCAATTTTATTGGAGTTGAAACTAAGGCATAGACAGGTTAAGTAAATTTACCAAGGTCAATTAGCTTATAGCAGAGCTACAATTTGAACCAAGGCAATCAAGTTCCACAGTTCTCTGATCCTAAGCACTATGCTAAACTGCCTCACAAATCAAATATCAAATTATGGATTTATTTCTCTTAACTTACATGCCTGCTTTCCACATCTCACCATCCTGGGAATATGCAGATTCACGCCGAAGGACCCTGCATAGTTTGTCAGCAAATCGGAGGGTGCAACTTCTATATGGGGCAATAGAAGAATCAAATAAAAACACTGACTCTTCTAGATAAAGAAAGACTCATTCTAACCTTGATATTATACAGTGGAACATGGAACATGGCATCTCTTTGCCCAAGGACTACTACCTACTTGTCAGGGGCTCATAAGGTGTGCTACGTATCAGAAAATTAACTGTAACTACATTTTTGGAACAACTCGAACACTTAGAGCTCACATTGACAATCTTCAAGGGAAGTGAACTGTTTCAAGTATCTGCATTCCCAAAAGGGACATCTTCAAGTCTTCCTAAGGGTGACAGATTTGGAATTGAAGAAGATGGAGGAGAGGGATCAAGTAAGAGAGGTTAAGATTAAATATCAGAAATGTTTTACCAGCCAAACAAAATTTATACCTCTACATACACAGAGAGAGAGAGAGAGAGACAGAGAGAAAAAGGAGGAGGAGGAGGAGGAGGAAGGAGGAAAACTTAAAATGGGATGGAACTTCCACTTGACAATAAACTGAGCTTTATTAGCCTTTAATCCAATTGTTTCTTCACTTAAGATCAGCCTGATCTCCAAACCTCCTATATATCTTCTTGTACAGGATACTGCCGTGTACTGGACTCAGCACAGTACTTCTGGGATATCTCAAAATCTTCAGGCAACAAACTAGTAATTTGAATTGTAGTTCTACCATATATCATCTATGTGACCTTGGCCAAGTCATTTAACTTTTATGAATTTTATTTTATTCATTGGAAAAGTGATAACTGATGCAAGCAATTCAATGAAATCTGTATCAAATGGGTTAGAACAGTGTGTGGCACACAATAAATATTTAGTAAATTAAAAAGTGGGCTGGGCGCGGTGGCTCAGGCCTGTAATCCCAGCACTTTGGGAGGCTGAGGCGGGCGGATCATGAGGTCAGGAGATCGAGACCATCCTGGCTAACACAGTGAAACCCCATCTCTACTAAAAGCACAAAAAATTAGCCAGGCATAGTGGCGGGCACCTGTAGTCTCAGCTACTAGGGAGGCTGAGGCAGGAGAATGGCGTGAACCCAGGAGATGGAGCTTGCAGTGAGCCAAGATCGCACTACTGCACTCCAGCCTGGGCAACAGTGCAAGACTCTGTCTCAAAAAAAAAAAAAAAAAATTAAAATGATTAAATGAATAAGTTGATTTTAGAAGATAGTTTTAACCATAGAAAAAAGAACTAGATCTTAATTGTTTTCCTTTGTACCCACACAAAAATGGCCTGATCATATCTCCTAACAAGATAATTTAATAAAGATCCAAGTCTTCAACTAACATATATGGAATTCTAATTATTCATGATCTATGGTCCTACAATTTTAGCAATAGAGTACATTTTTTTTCCCAAAAGAATAGCCATAATTATGCCGTGATCCATAAATTCCAATCGCTGGACCTACATGGACATAAATCCTGGAGAAGATGCCCTGTACATTCCAGTCTCTGATTCTTTGATCCATGCCCTTCATTTGACCTCCTTCTGTTATAATAATGGTACTCTCGATGTCATCTCTTGACATAAGAGAGTCATTAGATCCATTGGAACACACCTATGGGTCATCCAATAGTTTTCATATTTATGTTCAGACAAGACTAGGCAGTTTTGATTTCATTTAATAGAAAGTGGAATGAGGCATGAAAGATAAGTAATGAAAAGATTATAGTAAAAATTCATTTGGTCTATTCCAGGGTTTTGCAAACTGTGACCCATGGACCAAATTTGGCCTGCCACTTCTTTATGTATGGTGTGCAAGTTAGAAATTGTTTTCATATTATCAAATGGTTGAACAATCAAAATAAGAATAGTATTTAATGACATAAACTATTATATGAAATTCCAATTTTATTGTCCATAAATTTTCATTATAATAGAACCACACATTCATGTATGTATTATCACTGCATTCATGCTATAATGGCAGAAATAAGTATCTGGAATTAATGTAGATAGTCTACCTCTCATTCAAATCTAATTCATTCTATTAGATAAATTGATTTTTTTTTCTTAAATTTAGGTTTGACTTCAAGGGAATTTTTCTCTATTCCATTATTAATGAGGCACACTTTAGTTCACATGCTCTTTTAAAAATGAATAATTATGTTATTATAGCATGTTTTCCTTTGTTTCTCAACAGTTATTGTGAGTGTTTGGACACTTGGGAAGTCATGCATTCAAGTAATTGTATGAGAGTAAAAAATATTTAGAATTACATTTAAAACTAGATGATGGCCCAGAAAGCCTAATCCTTATTATCTCGCCTTTTACAGAAAATGTTTGCTGACCCCTAGTCTAGTCTCTTGAGGGAACTTTCAGAAGTGATTGTTCCAAAGCTCATTTCTGATAGAAATCTGTGAATTTGTCTTTGGCCAACCAGAAGACTTCTATGAAAAAGCTTGTTGTGCCTGCTATTTCCTAGTTGAAAAAAAAAATCAAGCATGATAAATAAGGTACCAGGATTCTTTCTCCCAATTTGAAGGAGTAGACAATGGTCAATTTTCTATGTTCTTTCTTATTTTCCTAAAAGTGCAGCAGAGCCTGGATCATTTCAAATTTGGTTCACAAACAAGTATTACCAGTTTCAGAGAGGAACACCACCCCAGAATTTCTTTGAGAAGAATTCATGATCACATCAAAGTTCTCTGCCTACCTAACTCTACTTCTTATCTGGCCTCAATATCACTGACTAAAGATCACATCCACAAAAAAGTACTGCCCACAAAAGGTAAAATTAAGCAAAGGTTTGAGGGCACTAGGATTTGCCACAGCGGTGGAAATGTAGCAAATGTAAAAGTTTCTCCCTCTTTGGAGTAGATGTATGTCCTGTAAGTTGCCCACAAGGCACAATTCTAGATAGAGAACCTTATTTTTCATTGATTTTCATTGTAAAATTGATTACATGCTTAATTGGAAAATAATTTCATTCCAACCATGACCAAATTACTCCTTTTAAAAACAGCACATTATTTTTTGACTACAGAATATTTGTAGGGAACAATATTTCTTTTTAATAAACTATTAACAATAAATTTATATAAAATCGCTAAAGACAAGCACACAGCAACTAGGGTTGTTTGCAGTTTTATTTCAATGGTTTAAAGTGAAACTCACAATGATTAAACAAAAAGGACAAGTAGACTGAAAATTTCCTCAGCTCCAAGACTACTTTCTTAACAATATCTATAGCAAAATACATAGTGCTCCCTTTTTACCAGGCAGAAGCTTGATCAAAGTTTCCAGAATTTAGGATTGAGCAAGGTAATCTGGGCTGAAGAAAAGGGAAGACACTGAATCTCAACAGAAGCAGTGATTCCAATTATGACCTCAAGGAAGCAATGGTGGTAAAATAAGTGATTATATAGCTATTTCTGAAATGCATGGAAGAAAGACTTTAGGTAGAATTTTAGTTTCCTGAGGTAGAGAATCTGGAAAGCATAAACTTTGGCAAGCTGACTTTCTATATAAAATTGTGGTTTTTATATTTCAAGAAAATTGTGTCCAAAAAGTATCCAATTAGGAGGCAGTTTAGAACAGAATTAAGTTTGAATCTAGACTGCCCAGATTGACAGCACAACTCCTTCATTTTCTGTCTAAAATCTTAGGCACATTACTAAATATCTTTTTGCTTTAGTTTATTCGTCCATGGCAGAGTGATTGTAATAATAACTACCATGTCAGATGGTGATTGTAAGGATTAAATGCAAAACATATAACAGTATTTGGCACATTATGGGCATTTTTAAAATGCCAGCTGCTGTTACTCCTCCTCCTCTTCTTCCCCTTCCTCCTCCTCCTTTTTAAGACAGAGTCTCGCTCTGTCACCCAGGCTGGAGTGCAGGAGCGCAGTGGTGCGATCTCGGCTCACTGCAGCCTCTGCCCCTTGGGTTCAAGTGGTTCTTCTGCCTCAGCCTCCTGAATAGCTGGGACTACAGGCCTACGCCACCATGCCCAACTAATTTTTGTATTTTTAGTAGAGATGGGGTTTCACCATGTTGGCCAGGATGGTCTCGATCTCCTGACCTCCTGATCCGCCCACCTTGGCCTCCCAAAGTGCTGGGATTACAGGCGTGAGCCACTGTGCCCAGCCCCCTTCCTCCTACTTCTATACCTACTGTGACAATTCGTCATGATCATTACTATAAAATTCCTGAAATATTTGCGTGTCTTAGTATGAATTGTTGTGGGTGCTTTGCCAAGCACACATTTTCGATGTGGTATACCCTGGTTTGAAAACAGAGGATCCCCAAAACACACCTAAGCTCCAAGATATTTATCTCTTAGAGACAGTAGTCACTCCATTCCTGCTATAGACTGAATGTTTGTGTCCCTTCCAAATTCGTATGTTGAAATCCTAACTCCTAATGTGATGCTATTAGGAGGTGGGGACTTTGGGGGGTAATTAGATCTTAAGGGCAGAGCTCTCATGAATTGGATTAGTGTTCTTATAAAAGAGACCTCAGGCCGAGCGAGGTGCCTCACACCTGTAACCCCAGCACTTTGGGAAACTGAGGTGGGCAGATTACTTAAGCCCAGGAGTTCGAGACCAGCCTGGGCAACATGGTGACACTGTGTCTCTACAAAAAAGAAAACAAAAATTAGCCAGGCATGGTGGTGTATGCCCATGGTCCTATCTAGTCGGGAGGCTGAAGTGGAAGGATCACTTCAGCCCCAGGGACGAAGGTTGCAGTGAGCCAAGATAGCACCATTGCATTCCAGCCTGGGTGATAGAGCCAGACTCCGTCTCAAAAAAAAAAAAAAAAACAAAAAACAAACAAACAAACAAAAAAACAAACAAAGAGAGAGAGTGAGAGAGACATTAGAGAGATCAGAGAGTTCTCACCCCCATCACAGCAAGAAGATGGCCACCTGTGAACCAGGAACTGAACCAAATACCAGTTATGCTAGGGCCTTGGTCATGGACTCCCCAGCCTCTAGAAGTATGATAAATAAATGTTCTTTGTTTAAGTCTGTGGTAGTTTGTTAACAGCAGTCTGAAATGACTAAGACAATCCCTTATTCCCACAAGTAGTCTTGAAAATAACTAGAGTTGTACAGCTTTAAATCCAAAAATCGCTGAGTCCCCAAGCCCAAATCCATAACTCCCAATAGGGCTTTTAGAACAATATTACAGATGAAAACTAAAACAGTTAGGTAGCCTATTAACTTTCAGGAGCTCTTATATGTCTTCTAATGTCACAAGTCACCGATCTAATATAGCAGCCTATTGCTCCTGAATACCCTGCAAGACCAATCTGTCTTAGCGATTTCAGTTTGGTTACTGATGAAAAAGAAATAATCGACTTGAAAAAGTCAATCTCATTAAAAAGATATCCCACAAGTGAGATATAATCTTGAATTTAATTTTTTTAAATGTACTAATTTGCTGATTTTCTTCAAAGGGATTTATGATTGATTAAGTCTTCTACAAGGTACAGAACACTATGCTTAGTGCTGAGGATACAGGAGTGAATAAACTAGATATGGTCCCTGCTCTCATGAAGCTTACAATTATGCTATTGTTTCATTTTTATTTATTCATTCAGTAAGTATTTATCCGACCCATTCTAGGTGTGAATTGGAGATGAAAGTGACCCAAACAAACATGCCAAAGCTAAACAAGAGTTATTAGTTCTGTTATCTGGGATATAACAATTTACTCTTTAATATTTTTTTCTAAATGCCAAAATTAATGCCTTTGGAAATCACGTGACTTATTTCTGTGCTTACCGTGTAACTTCATAGTACGCTAGTAATGGAACTGGGCTTAGAATACTGACCTCCTGACATCAAATTTCAAGCATCCCTGGTTCAGGCTAAATCTAAAATCAAAATTAAAAATTTTACTTCTAATATCTGAGGGTGACGTTCTATCAACTCCATTTATTGTTACGTGGAATTAATGTAGTCTACCTCTCACTCAAATCTAATTTATTGTATTAGATAATTTTTTAAATTTATGTTTGATTGCAAGGGAATTTTTCTTTATTAATGAAACACACTTTAGTTCAAATGCTTTTTTAAATGAATAATTATAGCATGTTTTTCTTTGTTTATCATCTGTTATTGTGAGTGTTTTGACATGGGAAGTCACGCATTCAGGTAATTGTATAAAAGTAAAACATATTTAAAACTTATAATTGACAGGGACAAATAATTGAGCAGCAAACAGTGGTATGTATTTTAATTCAGTATTACAAGTTATAAATTATCCAGACAAGGCAGGCCGGGTGCGGTGGCTCACGCCTGTAATCCCAGCACTTTGGGAGGCTGAGGTGGGTGGATCAAGAGGTCAGGAGATCAAGACCATCCTGGCTAACACGGTGAAACCCCGTCTCTACTGAAAATACAAAAAAATTAGCCAGGTGTGGTGGCGAGCGCCTATAGTCCGAGCTACTCAGGAGGCTGAGGCAGGAGAATGGTGTGAACCCAGGAGGCAGAGCTTGCAGTGAGCTGAGACTGCGCCACTGCACTCCAGTCTGGGCAACAGAGAGAGACTCTGTCTCAAAAAAAAAAATTATCCAGACAAATAATAATTTTTAAACTGGATTTTAGTAGTAACTTCCAATTAGTCTTCCTATACTACCATATCTTTCACGTTCCAATATATCCTACACACTGCTTCTGGATTATTCCCTACAGTACCATTTCCATTTTGTCACACCTCATCTCAAGAAACTCTGGTGTCTCCCCAGTGCCTAAAAAGACTAAATATAAACTCCTGAGTCACAATTCAAGATCTTTCATTATTTAATTCTATTTTTCTACTATTAGTCCTCTACTAGGAATTAGATCACCCATTATTGGTTTTGTTGTTTTGCCTTTCCTGAATCAATGTCTGATAATTGAACATGGGCAAAGAGGTGGAAAGAGGTATGACCTCTATCTCCTGTTATTTTTTACCTGAATTGGAGATGCATGTGTATAGAAAATATATAATTTACCACTTACTACATGGTCTAATCATGGAAATGTAGACACTCAAAGTATTCAGCTTTGGGTTTATTATGTGAAAGGCAAGTAACAGTCTACAAAATAAACTACACTAGATGGGGAATCTTTTCCTTAGAGCTTCCTATATCCATGTTATGAACTGAGCGATTTTCTACTAAGTTCAAATAGGTTTTCCAGGTGGCCCGTTTTCTATCTACACACACCACAAATTTTACAGTATGTAGTGACCAATCCCATAAGCCAAAGACGAAAAGGATAGAATATAAAAGTCACCTTATTATCTCAGGAAATATCAGAACAAGTACACCTTTGGACAAGAGTATGGGATATAAATTACAGCTCCATTTGCTTTTTAGTCTCAGATTTCTGTTATTCTCCACAAAATCTAAATCATAATAAATATTTAATGTACAAGATAACTATCCTCCTTAACACCAATCTTTTTTCTTTTCTTTTCTCTTTTATTTTAAGTTCCGGGATACATTTGCAGAACATGCAGGTTTGTTACATAGGTAATCATGTGCCATGGTGGTTTGCTGCACCTATCAACCTGTCATCTAGGTATTAAGCCCCGCGTGCATTAGCTATTGGTCCTGAAGCTCCCCCTCCCCTCAACTCCCCCGACAGGCCCTGGTGTGTATTGTTCTCCTCCCTTTGTCCATGTGTTCATCATTATTCAGCACCCACTTACGAGTGAAAACATGCGGTGTTTCTGTTCCTGTGTAAGTTTGCTGAGGATGATGGCTTCCAGCTTCATCCAAGTTCCTGCAAAGGACATGATCTTATTCCTTTTAATGACTACATAATATTTCATGGTGTATAGGCACCATATTTTCTTTATCTAGCCTATCATTGGTGGGTATTTAGGTTGGTTCCATGTCTTTGCTATGTGAATAGTGCTGCAATAAACATACGTGTGCATGTATCTTTATAATAGAATGATGTATATTCCTTTGGGTATATACCCAGTAACGGGATTGCTGAATCAAATGGTATTTCTGGTTCTAGATGTCTGAGGAATAGCCACACTGTCTTCTACAATGGTTGAACTAATTTACATTCCCATCAACAGTGTAAAAATGTTTCTATTTCTCCACAGCCTTGCCAGCATCAGTTGTTTTTTGACTTTTTAATAATTGCCATTCTGACTGGTGTAAGATCATATCTCATTGAAGTTTCTATTTGCATTTCTCTAATGCTCAGTGATGATGAACTTTTTTCGTATGTTTGTTGGCCACATAAATGTCTTCTTTTGAGAGGTGTCTGTTCATTTCTTTTGCCCACTTTTTTGATGGGGTTCTTTGATTTTTTCTTGTACATTCATTTAAGTTCCATGTAAATTCGATTGCAAAAATTTTTTCCCATTCTGCAGGTTGCCTGTTCACCCTGATGATAGTTTCTTTTGCTGTGCAGAAGCTCTTCGTTTAATTAGATCCCATTGTCAATTTTACCTTTTGTTGCAATTGCTTTTGGCAATTTCATCATAAAATTTTTGCCCATGCCTATGTCCTGAATAGTACTGACTAGGTTTTCTTCTAGGGTTTTTATGGTTTGGGGTTTTACATTTACGTCTTTAATCCATCTTGAGTTAATTTTTGTATAAGATGTAAGGAAGGGTTCCAGTTTCAGTTTTCTGCATATGGCTAGCCAGTTTTCCCAGCACCATTTATTGAATAGGAGAGCCTTTCCCCATTGCTTGTTTTTGTCAGGTTTGTGGAAGATCCGATGGTTGTAGATGTGTGGTGTTATCTCTGAGGTCTCTGCTCTGTTCCATTGGTCTATATGTCTGTTTTGGTACCACTACCATGCTGTTTTGGTTACTATAGCATTGTAGTATAGTTTGAAGTCAGGTAGCATGATGCCTCCAGCTTTGTTCTTTTTGGTTAGGATTGTCTTGACTAAACGGGGTCTTCTTTGATTCCATATAAAATTTAAACTGATTTTTTCTAATTCAGTGAAGAATGTCAATGGTAGTTTGATGGGAATAGCATTGAATCTTTAAATTACTTTGGGGAGTATAGCCATTTTCACAATATTGACTCTTCCTATCCATGAGGATGGACTGTTTTTCCATTTGTTTGTGTCCTCTCTTATTTCCTTGAGCAGTGGTTTGTAGTTCTCCTTGAAGAGGTCCTCCATGTCCCTTGTTAGCTGTATTCCTAAGTATTTTGTTCTTTTTCTAGCAATTGTGAATGGGAATTGATTCATGATTTGGCTCTCTGCTTGTCTCTTGTTGGTGTATAGGAATGCTTGTGATTTTTTTTTTTTTTTTTTTGGTGAGACAGAATCTCGCCCTGTTGCCCAGGCTGGAGTGCAATGGCACAATCTCAGCTCACTGCAACCTCTGACTCCTGGGTTCAAGCAATTCTCTTGCCTCAGTCTCCCAAGTAGCTGGGATTACAGGTGCCCACCACCACACCCAGCTAATTTTTTGTATCTTTAGAAGACACAGAGTTTCACCATGTTGGCCAGGCTGGTCTCAAACTTCTGACCTAGTGATCCACCCACTTCGGCCTCCCAACGTGCTGGGATTACAGGCATGAGCCACCGCACCCAGCCCACTTGTGATTTTTGTACATTGATTTTGTATCCTGAGACTTTGCTGAAGTTGCTTATCAGCTTAAGGAGCTTTTGGGCTGAGACGATGAAGTTTCCTAAATATAGAATCATGTTGTCTGCAAATAGACAATTTGACTTCCTGTCTTCCTATTTGAATATCCTTTATTTCTCTCTCTTGCTGATTGCCCTGGCCAGAACTTCCAATACTATGTTGAATAGGAGCGGTGAGAGAGAACATCATCGTCTTGTGACAGTTTTCAAAGGCAATGCTTCCAGCTTATGCCCATTCACTATGATATTGGTTGTGGGTTTGTCATAAATAGCTCTTATTATTTTGAGATATGTTCCATCAATACCTAGTTTATAGGAGTTTTTAACAGGAAAGGATGTTGAATTTTATCAAAGGCCTTTTCTGCATCTATTGAGATGATCATGTGGTATTTGTCATTGGTTCTGTTTATGTGATGGATTACGTTTATTGATTTGCGTATGTTGAACAAGACTTGCATCCCAGGGATGAAGCCAACTTGTTAGTGGTGGACAAGCTTTTTGATGTGCTGCTGCATTTGGTTTGCCAGTATTTTATTGAGGATTTCTGCATTGATGTCCATCAGGGATATTGGCCTAAAGTTTTCTATTTTTATGTCGTATTTGCCAGGTTTTGGTATTAGGATGATGCTGGCCTCATAAAATGAGTTAGAGAGGAGTCCCTCCTTTTTAGTTGTTTGGAACAGTTTCAGAAGGAATGGCAGCAGCTCTTTTTTGTACCTTTCGTAGAATTTGGCTGTGAATCTGTCTAGTCCTGGGCTTTTTTGGGCTAGTAGTCTATTCAGTACTGCCTCAACTTCAGAACTTGTTATTGGTCTATTCAAGTGTTCGACTTCTTTCTGGTCTAGTCTTGGGAGGGTGTATGTTCCCAGAAATTTATACATTTCTTCCAGATTTTCTAGTTTATTTGTGTAGAGGTGCTTATAGTATTCTCTGATGATAGTTTGTATTCCTGTGGGGTCAGTGGTGATATCCCCTTTATCATTTTTTATTTTTTTATTGTGTCTATTTGATTCTCCTCTCTTTACTTCTTTTTTTTTTTTTGAGACAGAGTTTCGCTGTCTCCCAGGCTGGAGTTCAGTGGCACAATCTCGGCTCACTGCAAGCTCTGCCTCCCGGGTTCTCGCCATTCTCCTGCCTCAGCCTCTCCAGTAGCTGGGACTACAGGTGCCCGCCACCACGCCCGGCTAATTTTTTGTATTTTTAGTGGAGACAGGGTTTCACTGTGTTAGCCAGGATGGTCTTGATCTCCTGACCTCGTGATCTGCCCACCTCGGCCTCCCAAAGTGCTGGGATTACAGGCGTGAGCCACCGCGCCCGGCCTCTCTTCTTTATTAGTCTATCTTGCTATTTTATTAATATATTCAAAAAACCATTTCATTGATTTTTTAAAGGTTTTATTATTTATTTGTTATTTTTTTGTCTCTATCTCCTTCAGTTCCAGTCTGATCTTAGTTATTTCCTGTCTTCTGTCAGCTTTTGGATTTGCTTCCTCTTGCTTCTCTAGTTCTTTTAGTTGTGATGTTAGGGTGTTGATTTGAGATATTCGTAGCTTTCTGATGTGGGCATTCAGTGCTATAAATTTCTCTCTTAACACTGCTTTAGCTGCATCCCCGAGATTCTGGTATGTTGTCTCTTTGTTCTCATTGGTTTCAAAGAATTTCTTGATTTCTGTCTTATTTTCATTATTTACCCAGGAGTCATTCAGGAGCAGGTTGTTCAATTTCCATGTAATTGTATGGTTTTGAGTGAGTTTCTTAATCCTGAGTTCTAATTTGATTCCACTGTGGTCTGAGAGACTTTTATGATTTCAGTTCTTTTGCATTTGCTGAGGAGTGTTTTACTATCAATTATGTGGTCAATTTTAGAGTAAGTGCTATGTGGTTATGAGAATATATAGTCTGTTGTTTGGGGGTGAAGAGTTCTGTAGATATCTATTAGGTCCACTTGATCCAGACCTGAGTTCAAGTCCTGAATATCCTTGTTAATTTTCTGTCTCATTGATCTAATATTGACAGTGGGGTGTTAATGTCTCCCACTATTATTGTGTGGGATTCTAAGTCTCTTTGTAGGTCTCTAATAATTTGTTTTATGAATCTGGGTGTTCCTGTATTGGGTGCATATATATATTTAGGATAGTTAGCTTTTTTTTGTTGAATTGATTCCTTTGCTATTATGTAATGCCCTTGTCTTTTTGGATTTTTGTTGGTTTAAAGTCTGTTTTGTAAGAGACTAAGATTGCAACCCCTGCTTTTTTCTGCTATTTGCTTGGTAAATTTTCTTCCATCCCTTTATTTTGAACCTGTGTGTGTCTTTGCACGTGAGATGGGTCTCTTGAATACAGTACACAGGTGGGTCTTGACTCTTTATCCAATTTGTCAGTCTGTGTCTCTAATTGGGGAATTTAGCCCACTTGCATTTAAGGTTAACATTGTTATGTGTTAACTTGATCCTGTCATCTTGATGCTAGCTGCTTATTTGGCACACTAGTTGGTGCAGTTTCTTCATAGTGTCATTGGTCTTTGCATTTTGGTATGTTTTTGCAGTGGCTAGTACTGGTTTTTCCTTTCCATATTTAATGCTTCCTTCAGGAGCTCTTTCAAGGCAGGCCTGGTGGTGACAAATTCCCTCAGCATTTGCTTGTCCAAAAAGGATTTTATTTCTCCTTCACTTATGAAGCTTCGTTTGACCATATATGAAATTCTGAGTTGAAAATTCTTTTAAGAATGATGAATATTGGCCCCCACTCTCTTCTGGCTTGTAGGGTTTCTGCTGAGAGATCCACTGTTAGTCTGATGGGCTTCCCTTTGTAGGTCCCCTGGCCTTTCTCTCTGGCTGCCCTTAACATTTTTTTCTGCATTTCGACCTTGGAGAATCTGATAATTATGTGTCTTGGGTTTATCTTCTCGTGGAGTATCTTACGTGGTTTTCTGTATTTCCTGAATTTGCATGTTGGCCTGTCTTGCTAGGTTGGGGAATTTCTCCCTGTCTCTTTCAGGTACTACAATCAGTCGTAGGTTTGGTCTTTTTACATAGTCCTATGGTTCTTGGAGGTTTTTTCATTTCTTTTCATTCTTTCTTCTCTAATCTTGTCTGCCTGCCTTATTTCAGCAAGATAGTCTTCAATCTCTGATATTCTTTCTTCTGCTTGATTGATTCAGCTATTGATATTTGTGTATGCTTCATAAAGTTCTCGTGCTGTGTTTTTCAGCTCCATCAGGTCATTTATGTTCCTCTCTAAACTGGTTTTTCTAGACAGTAGCTCCTGTAACTTTTTATCACGGTTCTTAGCTTCTTTGCATTGGGTTAGAACGTGCTCCTTTACCTCAGCGAAGTTTGTTATTACCCACATTCTGAAGCCTACTTCTGTCAATTCATCCATCTCATCCTCCGTCCAGTTCTGTGTCCTTGCTCGAGAGATGTTGTGATCATTTGGAAGAGAAAAGGCACTCTGGCCTTTTGGGTTTTCAGCAATTTTTCATTGATTCTTTTTCATCTTCATGAGTTTGTCTAGTTTCAGTCTTTGAGGCTGCTGACCCTTGGATGAGGTGTTTGTAGGGATTTTTTTGTTGTTGATGCTGTTGTTACTTTCTGTTTGTTTTTCTCTCAATAGTCTGGTCCCTGTTCTGTAGGGCTGCTGCAGTTTGCTGGGGCCCTACTCATCTGGTTCACTCCCGCAGCTGGAGATGTCACTTAAGGAGGCTGGAGAAGAGCAAAGTTGGGTGCCTGCTCTCTGGGATCTCTGACCTTGAGGGGCTCCGACCTAAAGCCGGTAGGAATGCTCCTGTACAGGGTGTCTGGTGACCCCTGTTGGGGTGTCTCACCCAGTTAGGGGGCATGGGAACCAGGACCCATTTAATGAAGTACTTTAGCTGTCCTTTGGTGGAGGGGGTGTGCTGTGCTGTGGGGTAACCCACTCATCTGGGATGCCCAGATTCCTCAGAGCTAGCAGGAGGAAAGACTATGTCTGCTTGTCCGCGGAGACTATGGCCACCCCTCCCCCCAGGGGCTCAGGCCCAGGAAGATCAGAGTTCTTTCCCTGAGCCCCTGTCTGGAGTTGTTGGAGTTTCTGCAGGGAGGCCCTGCCAAGTTAGGAGGGAGGGATGGGTCAGGGTCAGGCCTGAAGAGGCTATCTGGCCACAGCCTGTGTGCTGCACTGTGGGGAATACCTCTTGTGACCAAGCAGTGTGGCCCTGGCTCCAGCAGGCAAAAAGCAGGACCTGGGGCTATAGTAATGGCTGCTGACCTTCCCTTCCCCTTGCCTTCCCCGCCAGGAGCTTCGTTTCTTAGGTAGCTAGCAGCTGCAGTGTTGGTTGCTGCCCCTCCCCCAGGGAGCTCAGATGGCTTAGACAATAGTCAGTGGCAGCAGTGGTGATGGCCACCTCTCCGCCTGGTAGCTCAGCAGGCTTAGGCATATTCCAGCAGAGTGGCTGTTGAGAATCTGTTGAGAATCAGCGTGGCTCTGCGGTTGGGACCCAAGGCCCTAGTGGTGTGGGCTCACAAGTGGGATCTTGCGATCTGTGGGTTGCATAGTTCTGTGGAAAAGCACAGTTCCCCAGGCTGGGTAGCATTCTCACTCACTGGCCACCTTGACTGGGAGTGGGGGCTCCCCTGTCCTGTGTGGCTTTCAGGTGGCTGCCACACCACCCTGCTCTTCCTTCCTCTACGTAGTCATGCCAGCTGCCTAGTCAGTCCTCAACACCCACCGATCTTTTGCAAGGACTTTAATTTGCTTACCTGTATCATTCAATAGATGCTCAGAAAATAAAAATGAATGAAAATGCCATCACAGTATTACAAATAGGCCAGAAGTACTTTTTTTCAGTAGCAGGATTGCACGTAATGATCATTAGTGTTTTACTTTAATAATAAGCAAGCTACCAGGCCGGGCGTGTTGGCTCACACCTGTAATCCCAACATTTTGGGAGGCCAAGGCAGGCGCAACACGAAGTCAGGAGATCGAGACCATCCTGGCTAACATGGTGAAACCCCGTCTCTACTAAAACTACAAAAAATTAGCCGGACGTGTTGGTGGGCGCCTGTAGTCCCAGCTATTTGGGAGGCTGAGGCAGGAGAATGGCATGAACCCGGAAGGTGGAGCTTGCAGTGAGCCAAGATCATGCCACTGCACTCCAGCCTGGGCTAGAGAGCGAGACTCTATCTCAAAAATAATAATAATAATAATAAGCAAGCTACTATAAATTGGGGAAATCAAAAGACTAATAAGAATTATGCCACCACTCATTGATTATAGTTTTTATAGATGAAGTGTGTGTGTGTGTGTGTGTGTGTGTGATTTTTATTCCACAACATTTGGATTTAATATCTTACTCTATTACATTTCCAGATTGTGAAATCTGCCCAAACTCTGTACCCACCAGGATGCTAGTCATTTTAGAGACATCTCCCCTACCCTCCAGAGGATTATACCAGAATCACAGGCTTAAGTGGTACTCAAAATTGAGGAATGATGCAAGTCCTTATTATATGATGGTTATTGTATTTTAAGGGTTTTTAAGACAGTATTATTATTCTATCAAGCAGATCCTTCAAGTTCATTTAGTCATTCCACTCTAATGGGATTCAGAATGCCTCTTAAAATGGTTTGCCTGACTGGCCCAAGATTCATTCACAAGGAGCCTTACCATTATTCTCTCAAGTCCATGATACATATGGTCAAGCTCCTACAGGCATTCCTTAGTAATTCCCCATCTGGAGCCTTGTAAGTGAGTTTCCAATTTTCTGTTCTCCAGGAAACCTTAAAAAAAAAGACTCAGGAAAGCCTTCCCCAAATACTCCAATCTCCAGGTTGCCTTTTTCCACCTCTTCCATATCTTAGAACTCTCCTCTTTGTGAATAATCATTCCAAAAGACTATGTTTTTAAAAATCAAAAGGCCTGGATGGGGTCACCTTCTGGATTTCTGGAAACTACTGCTTTGGTGAATCGAAATTTAAGTCTTCCACTTCTACCTCTGCCATAGCAGAGATACAAAATGTTTTAGCTACTTTTTCTAGATGGAGAAGGAAAAAGATATGTCCACTCCAGTGAGAATAATATAGAAATGAATATCACAATAAATTATTCTGTCACATAAAAGTCAGAAGTCACAGACAAAAATAGAACTCAGTTTAATGTCTGTTACATGGAAAAAATATTTGCAAATTCATGAGTTATGCTTTAGCTTATGCTTCTGTCCCCAAAGTGGTTTTTATTATTGTTGTTGGTTTAAGTAAGAAAGATCCTGTCTTGATTGGAATAATTACTATAAAAACTGCTTGCTTTGCCACAAATAGATTTAAATTTCATATCAAAGAGGTCAAGCTTGACAAATATGTGTATTTGCTGACACTTGATAAATTCTAAAGGTATTAGTTGCACAGACATATAATTAGTTTTAGAAATAGAAGTGTAATCAGGAGTATTTGCTGTGGATTTCTTGCATGCACTAGTGTTTGATCTTTAAAGTTTAAACAGCTGTGTACATATATACATATCTATGCATGAAATGGGGTCAGTGAATATGGCAGGGATATTTACATTTATAAGTCAGATTATATCTCAGGATCTCATACTCATGACTTAACATTTTTTGAACATTACAATTATACCCCTTTAAATTGTTCAACTATGATAAAGGCAGCTCTTGTAACAATTTTTATCACACACACACACACACACACACACACACAAGTCTTTTTGTTAAATTATGCTAATAACACCATCACACAAATTATGACCCCTAGGCAAGATTTAAACCAAACCAACTCCACAACTGAAAGTCTGTTTCACTGATGTGTCATACTGCCCATGTGAACATTTAGAGTAGTAAATTTTGCTTAAAACTACCCAGCTGTCGTAGAAACCAAAAGGTATGCAGAATTGTATTGGAGGTGATAAAACCTGAGCCCTTCAAATAGAAGAAAATGCCCAAAGGGTAAAGTAAACAGGTCAACCAGAAATGCAAATGAGACCAAGGCAGTTTGTTCTCACCTGGGATGATTTTAAGTCTGAAGGACAGAGCTGTGCAAGTTTCTTGTACATTTTAGCAAGACAAAACAACAGAGCATCAAGGATTCCTCAGTTGGGGCTTGAAGTCTTCCAAGTTCAAAAAAAGCTCTGAAGCCAGGCAGCCAACTATAGGGTAGCTGAAAAGGGAAAAATGAAGACAGATCAAAGGAGTGGCTGAGTCCTAGTTTTCAAGGTTTCATTGTTAGAAAAGGGAAAAGAAGCAGGCCAATTACATGAGGAATGCTCATACTCATGCCCAAGCTTTCTCTCTTACTCACGCTTACTCTTTTCCTCTTTATCAGACATACCCCAGTGTACCATCCCTAAGGAAAGGAACCCAGGGTATTCAACTATAAAGTCCTGGACAAGACTCATTTATATTCTTTGGCTTGACACCAGGCACGGCAGCCATGATCAGAATTCTGGAGGCAGATACAGGGCTAGAAAGCTAACAGGGAGAAGGGAGAACTTAGGGGATGAGCAGCCTGATTATTTTATGATGTGAAAACACAGCAGGGACTTCCTCTAAGCATGACCAGAGGATGGCATGACTGTCCAATTCTGACTTTCACAACCTAGCAAAGAGAAATACAGTCTAAACAGGTTTAAATAGAGAAAATGACAAGGAAGTAGATAAGGAAGATGAGAGATAGAAAATGATTGTACACAAAGAAAGGGCTATCAATTTGGAGAGAACAAACAAAATATACTTAACAAGAAGTGAGGGCTACTAACTTTATTAAATAATTGGTTGTTTTAGGCAGGTATATATTTCAGTTTCACATAACCACAGCCAAAATGAAAGCATCTCTTCTATTGTGCTGTATTAATCAAAATGTGTTACATAGGCCAACTTTCTCAAAATATCCTGGGGTGCTAGTAAAATACACATTACTAGATTCCTTTTCTGAACTCTTGAATTGGAATTCTTGGAAGTTTGCCCACCCTTACCCCCCAAAATCTGCACTTTTAAGACATTCTCTAGGTAAGGAATTCTGAAAGTATGGTCTGCAGAGCCGAGGGGTTAACTGGTTCAAGGAGTTCCATGAGTTAAAATCATTCTAATAATAATAATTGCTATTTGCTTTTATCACTGTGCTGATATTTGCTTTGATGGTGCAAAAGCAATAAAGCATAATACTGCCAATGGCCTAGCATTAATCAAAGCTGGGGCAACACATATTACTATTGTCGTTGTATTCTTTACCACCATTAATTTGTAGTAAATGAATAACAAAAAGGCCAGTTTAACTTTAAAATGTCCTTGGTGAAGCATTAAAATTATTAATTTTATGTCTTAACCCATGAGGATGTGTTTCGTTAATTTTCTGTGTGACAAATGCAAAATCTGCATAAAGCACTTCTGACACATTCTCAAGTATGATGGTTGTTTTAAGAAAAAGCACTGTGTTACTGTTAGAGTTCAAATTGAAAGATGTTTTTCTCATGGAACACTATTTTCACTTAAAAGAACAACTAATAAACTATGATTATTCAGACTTAGATATTTCTTGACATGTTCTTGAGAAATTAATGAAGTGAGCTTGTCACTTAAAGGAAAACAACTGACAGTATTTGCTGACACTGGTAAAACTCAAGCTTTCAAGAGAAAATTCAAATTTTGGAAAATTGGTATCTGCGATCATAAGCATGACAGTTTTCTACCATTAAATATTTTTCTGATAAGATCAGCATTGATATTTAGTATGATTTTTGTATTGGATTTTAAAAAGGCAACATTTCAAAAATCTGTATAACTCAGTGAATTAGAATTTTCCAAATAATTTATTATTTAAAAATCCATTCAGACTGCAAGATAGACCAATGCTCGTTAATGAAAATAAGTATGAAAAGAATGAAAATTAGTATGAAAAGTTAGTTAACGTGGTTTTGTTTCCAATGCAATATTGCAACAAACCTTTAAACAACCACTACTTGTTGAATTTTAGTGTAATATCAGAGAAGAATATCCACTATTATCTGAAAAGGCTATTAAAATATCTCTTCCCTTTCCAACTACATATCTGAGTGAGGCTGGATTTTCTTCCTGTACTTCAAATGAAACAACATATTGCAACAGATTGAATGCAGAAAAATATATGTGATAATATAGCTGCCTTCTGTTATGCCAGATGATAAAGAGATTGGAGAAAATCTAAAACAATCCCATCCTTTTCATGACATACTTTTGTTTTGGAAAATAAGATTAGTTTTCCTAAAATTATGTTATTTAGGTAATTATATAATTGATTTGTTGTTATTTTAAAATAAGTTAATAAATGCGTATTTTAATGTCTCATTTTAATTTCTAATATAGTAAATATTGATGGATATAACCCATGTAAGAAAAAACTCTTTGGGATTCTTTATAATTTTTAAGAGCATAAAGGGATTAAAAAAATTTGAGAACTGCTCTGTTAGGTTATTCTATTCTTGATTACATTTGCAAATCATTACTAATAAAGGTAGGTACACATGGAAATGCTTTAATAATAAGACTAATATAATTTCTTCCCAACTAGTCTTAATGATCATGTAACTCATGAGAGATTTTTCTAAAGTTTAGGCACAGTGCTATTCAAAGGTAAGGTTATAGGGGATGCCTACGTGAATTGTTAAGATTCCTTCCACTTGTTTTACTCTAAATCATTCTGTCTAAGATAATTTAATCTAAATTTCATTTCAATTTGATCCACTTTATATTTCCTAAACATCTATCAACCACAGATTTTTTTCAAAGTAAATTATATATCTTGATCATGCTTCACAATGGATCAGATATAATTCTTCTTGCGTACAGAAACTTTCAAGAATTGCTTGGTAGACATAAACATTACATTTGACTCTCATTTTATGCTGGTGTCTGCAGAGATGCTTAATTATACTGTTAGCCACCGTCAACAGGGGTTGAGGGTAAATAAAACTCTGCTGAGAAATAAAAGAGAAGAACTCAGTCCAATTCAACAAACACTCACAGGATACCAACTATGTGCTAGCCTCTTTACCAAGCATATGTTCTCTGACTTCTAAGATTTTAAAGTCAAGTGAGCGAAAGTTGTTTCAAGAGTTTTCTCTCTGTTTTTTACTTTGTTAAATCTTCTCCTATAGTTAACACAGAAACTAGGGAACAAGGTGATTCCTAAGATTTAAGAACCAGCACCCCCACCAGATCTTTTTACCCCTTTTCCTACACACAGTAAAGCCCAGTTAACTATGATTGTTCATCTGCAGATAGCTGTAAGATAAACTAAAACATCAAAATTAAACAAGCTTAGATCAAGATTATGAGGCCCAATCACATTGTGGTTAAAATCATGAGGTTTTCATTAAGCCCAAATTTAAAATCTATCCCTCTTCTGCTCACTATCTGGGTGTTCTAAAGCAAGTCTTGTCATCTGTAAAATTTGTCTAATGATAATACTTAATGTTGTGACTATCAAATAAAATAATCTAAAACACATAAAATGGTGTTTGGCATACAGTAAGCACCAAATTACTGTTAGCTCTCATATTTCTCTTTTAATATAAGCTAATTTTCTGTAAATATCTTTAATTTAATACCTAAATCCTGCCAGGTCACCAAACATTATTTATTATGTCTTTCAGAGAATAGCAGCAAAACCTTTCACATTTTTTTCCTTTATACCTTCTAAATATGTGCCCAAACTACCAAATATATGTGTATAATGTTTGGAAATTGATAAAATACATTCCTGATTTGAAAACCACATCAAGCTCAAGAGAAAAGCAGAATGTGTATAATTGTATACGTTCATCGATGAGGAAACAGAGACCTCCAAAAAATTAAGTGACTTAGCTAAGGTCACACAGTTAGTAAGTGATGGAATCAAGAGTCAAACCTACCTTTGTATGACCCTGCTAACATATTCTATAATCTTCAACTGACAATGATCAATAAAGCTCCGAATAATGGCACCAAGTTTTGAAAACACCATTCATCAAAAGAAACATCAAAGGGCAATTCAATTTGATTCACTAGTGCAGACATGCTTTGACAATAATGTATATTCATATAATCTAAACAAGATTTTCAGTAAAAAGAACAGAAATAAATAACTTTCTAATAGTTTTTGGAAAAGTAACTAGAAAATTCCACCAATATGAACGCCTCCCTCCCTCATCATTTTGTTTACCCCAGGCTGTCCCCCACCAAGTTGCTTCCTGGATTGTGAAAAGAAGCTCTCAGGAAAAAACAGGGAAGTATAGAACTTGGTGCAGGGCAACAATCACAGAAGCACTTTAATCAGGAGACACATTAAACTTTTATCTTGAAAAGCTGAGAAAAAGCAGTGAGATGTGTGATTGGGGTAAACAAGCCTTGATTTTGTAGGGCCTTAAGAAGCCATTTGAGATACCTTCATGGAGGAAGTAAGAGGTAGGCAGTAATTGCTTTGGCATCCTTCAGAAAAAAAATCAATAATGAATATGAGTGAAGGGTCATGATAAAAATAACAGATCCACTCTGGGGGTAACAGAGAATGTGAAAATCAAACTAAAGAGAATTTGATCAATTGTAAAGTGGAGGATTGCTTCTTGTCACCTTGGCAGTGATTAGGGAAACGTGATGCATTTTTAAAATAATGAAGGCCAAAGCAACAGTAATATCATCGAATATCTGACTCCTGGATAGATTTATCTTTTAAGTACAACAAAGCCTCAATAAGGGAGCTACTCAGGGAATGGTAGGTTCAGGCTAATTAAATTGCTGTGCAAGTGAAGCTTTATCTGGAAGCTTCTTTAATCAATCTGGTCTAGTGAACATACTTGAATGTTTCTTTGCTAAGTGTGGCTGGTGCAAAATCTTAGAGTCATTCTAAATGTCATTGGTCAAAGTCCAAGCCCTGAGGAAATGTGATCTTCAGCTCCAAGTATTTTCATCATGTACAAAAATTAATTTATCTTTTTCCTCATGTCCTGTCCTGCTAGTTCTCTTATCATCCTAGATACCTCCCTCTCCCTCAACTCCGAACTCTAAAAATTCACTGTGTCTTGTCCATTCAACCTCATAAATCTTTTTCACTATTTTAAAATATACCTTCTCCTTTCAATTCCCACTATTACCTCCTCATTGCTTATCTGGTCTAATACAACTTACCACTAATTGCTTACTAATTGTTTTTGCCTCCTGTCTTAACTTCTCCAATCCAGCCTCCACCCTGCACCAGAGGTAGCTCTCCAAACTGCAAACACAGCCATAACCCTTTGCATCTGAAAATTCTTCAATGATTCTCTATTGCCTTCAACATTCAATCTAAATGTTTTAACCTGATATACAAGTTCCTTAATGGTCTGGCTTCTGCCAACCAGTTCAGTTTTTCTGCCACATTCCATGTTTTACTGTGTGTTGCAGCCATACTCTGAACTATTTACAGTTCTTACTATATGCCTTCTTCCCTTATGTTTCTTCTTTTGCCTGGAGTGCAAAGTAGTTCTTTTACTTACAGTTATTTTCCCTTTTACTACCATTTCACTTGGCCTACTTCTAGTCGTCCTTTGAAATTAACATCATATGTCACCTCCTCAGGAACCCTTCCTTGTTATCTCCCTAATTGTCTATCCTATGAATTCTAAAACATCCTGTGCTTATATGTACACATAATATTTAATTGAAATCATTCATGTATCCATTTATGTTTGTATTTGAATGCAATAACTATGTCCCTTGTCACTATACTCAGTACCTAGTGTTGAATAAATGAATGAATAAATAAGTCATTCAATAGATGCTTGATGTGGAATTGTTTCTGGCTATCTACATTTTTCCCCTCAAAGTAAAGCATCACTTAAAAACCCCAATTAATTGAAGAATACAATTAATTGGACTCTAGTTTGATGTTTTAAGGAAATGTTCCACGAAAATATCTTTTTCTAGTGACATAAACACTCTCAAACATAGTACTGATCCTTTGCCTAAGCAGTAACTAGCATGACCACTAAATCAGTCCAAGGAAATATGCAAAAAATGTACTAACTGAAGTCCAGATATTTAAGAAGCATATCTAAGGAGAAAACTTCTCACTTCTTATAAGAAATGACAGCTCTCTTATTGAGAAGTCTATTAATAAGAGTGTCACCTCTCTTATTGAGAGGTGACAGCATGCTGGCAGCCCTGGCTCGCTCTTGGCGCCTCCTAGGCCTCCGCGCCCACTCTGGCCGCGCTTGACGGGCCCTTCAGCCCGCCGCTGCACTGTGGGAGCCCCTTCCTGGGACGGCCGAGGCCGAAACCGGCTCCCTCAGCCTGCGGGGAGGTGTGGAGGGAGAGGCGCGGGAGGGAACCGGGGCTGCCTGCGGCGCTTGCGGGCCAGCGAGAGTTCCGGGTGGGCGTGGGCTTGGCGGGCCCCGCACTCGGAGCGGCCGGCGGGCCCGCCAGCCCTGGACAGTGAGGGGCTTAGCACCCGGGGCCAGCAGCTGCGGAGGGTGAGCCCGGGTCTCCCAGCAGTGCCGGCCCACCGGCGCTACGCTCGAGATCTCGCCGGGCCTTAGCTGCCTCCTCGCAGGGCAGGGCTCGGGACCTGCAGCCTGCCATGCCTGAGCCTCCCCTACCTATCCCCCCTTCCCTCCCCCTCCCGCCTGGGCTCCTGTGCGGCCTGAGCCTCCCCGACAAGCGCTGCCCCCTGCTCCAGGCGCTGGGCCCCACCTACCACCCAAGGGCTGAGGAGTGCGTGCGCACGGCAGGGGACTGGCGGGCAGCTCCACCTGTGGCCGTGGTGCAGGATCCACTGGGTGAAGCCAACTGGGCTCCTGAGTCTAGTGGGGACTTGGAGAACCTTTATGTCTAGCTAAGGGATTGTAAACACACCAGTCAGCACCCTGTGTCTAGCTCGGGGTTTGTGCATGCACCAATTGGCATTCTGTATCTAGCTAATCTGGTGGGGACTTGGAAAATCTTTATGCCTAGCTCAGGGATTGTAAACGCACCAATCAGCACCCTGTGTCTAGCTCGGGGTTTGTGCATGCACCAACTGGCACTCTGTATCTAGCTAATCTGGTGGGGACTTGGAGAATCTTTATGTCTAGCTCAGGGATTGTAAACGCACCAATCAGCACCCTATCAAAACGGACCAATCAGCTCTCTGTAAAACAGACCAATCGGCTCTCTGTAAAATGGACGAATCAGCAGGATGTGGGTGGGGCCGGATAAGAGACTAAAAGGCTGCCTGAGCAAGCAGTGGCAACTGCTTGCTCGGGTCCCATTACACACTGTGGAAGCTTTGTTCTTTCACTCTTTGCAATAAATCTTGCTGCTGCTCACTGTTTGGGTCCGTACTGCCTTTATGAGCTGTAACATTCACTGCGAAGGTCTGCAGCTTCACTGCTGAAGCTGGTGAGACCAGGAACCCACCGGGAGGAATGAACAACTCTAGACGCGCCGCCTTAAGAGCTGTAACACTCACGGCGAAGGTCTGCAGCTTCACTCCTGAAGCCAGCAAGACCACGAACCCACCAGAAGGAAGAAACTCCGAACACATCCGAACATCAGAAGGAACAAACTCCAGACACGCCGCCTTTAAGAATTTTAACACTCACCGAGAGGGTACGCGGCTTCATTCTTGAAGTCAGTGAGACCAAGAACCCACCAATTCCGGACACAGTATCTCATCCTTTCCTCCAGCTCCAAGTCTGTCTGTCAATCTGGAGTTATAGCTCAGGAAGGCAAAGTCATGTCTAGTTTTGTGTGGCACTACAATCAAGCTTAGTTCACATCAGAGGATAAAAATAAAATCCTGAACTGCTGTAGCCAGAGGGGAATGTTTAATAGTGTTAAATAGGAAATGCTATAGCATGCAAGCTTCAGACATTACAACTTAGATTCAATCTGGAAGTTAATTTCTCCACCAGGATATGTGGTATTTAAAACACTGTTTCTACACAGTGTGGACAGAGGCTGCTAGGTAGAAAATACAGCACATTCACAAGAAAGAGAATTAGAAAGCTAAAGGGCCGAAGAAACATGGAAAATATTATTCCCAACGTAATAAGTAACGCACAGCAGATGTTTCCGAGAGAATCCATAGTTCTTTAGGAATAAAACTGATAATATTCCAAACTGAAAATGATTTTTGAGCAAGTATTTAATCAGAGGCTGAAATAATGGGACCTAGTATAGAATACCCCCAGGGCAGAGCAGCACAGGGCAAGAACAGCTCAGGCCACTTTAACAAGGTTCAGAAGAACTTGGACAACTCCCAGATTAAAGAAATGTGGATCAGATAGGACCATAGAAATGTTCTTTTCCTCAAGTGGTTAAAGCCTTTAAAACACACGCGTGCACACACACACCACTTTGTGCAGGAAAATTAAATATTAGTATCAGAGCACTAAAAATTTACAGTATGTGTATACATATATGCTTAACAATTTAGAAAACTGTCATTCTATAGTGTTTCTTCAGTAATTCCAAGTTAATATTTTTGTTGTCTCCATGAAGTTATATGTTTAAAGAGACCCTGTGACATTTTTTATTGAAAGTGATCTGGGACAGATCAACCACACTTGATAATTAGTCAAAGTTCCGGTTCCCAGAGTAACAGACTAGTTATGTTACCAAAATGCCAGGTATTTAGTCTAGGTCCTGCTGCTCACACAGCCAGCCAATCGCTGAGACAAGTATTGCCAGAGAAGTCTTTAATTGGTTGCTGCAGCCTAGGAGATGAAAGATCAGTCTCAAATCCATCTCTCTGACCAACTAAAATTAGAAGTTTATATGGCAGGGAAGAAATGTAACTACCTGTGGGAAAACAGGAACTTGGGAGGGGCAAGAGAGCAATCATGATGAATGAGGGGCCTGGAATCTCATTGTCTAGATGTGGTGGCCTGGTGAGTTTCAGTTTCTTGATACTTTTTGAGAGGCCTGGGGGTCCTTTCTTGAGGAAAGAACTCAGATAAAACAAATTTAAGTTTCAGCAGGGCGCAATGGCTCATGCCTGTAATCCCAGCAGTTTGGGAGGCCAAGGCAGGCGGATTGCGAGGCAGGCAGATCACGAGGTCAAGAGATCAAGATTATCCTGGCCAACATGGTGAAACCCCGTCTCCACTAAAAATACAAAAATTAGCTGGGCATGGTGGCACGTGCAGGAGAATCGCTGGGAGGTGGAGGTTGCAGTGAGCCAAGATTGTGCCACTGCACTCCAGCCTAGCATCAGAGTGAGACTCGGTCTCTAAAAAAAAAAAAAAAAAAAGGAAGTTTCAAGCTTTAGGACCGGAAGGGTCAGTTTCTGTTTTTCCAAGAAAAAAAAACTGTCTATAGGAGTATTGGGTTGGTTGCAGTTACACAATATACCTGACACAAAAAGGCCTTAACAGGCCATGCACGGTGGCTCACGCATGTAATCCCAGCAATTTGGGAGGCTGAAGCAGGCAGATCACTTGAGGTCAGGAGTTCGATACCAGCCTGGCCAACATGGTGAAATCCCGTCTCTACTAAAAGAAAACCAAAAAAAAATACAAAAATCAGCCAGGCATGGTGGTGGGCACCTGTAATCCCAGGTGCTGGGGAGGCTGAAGCAGGAGAATCGCTTGAACTCGGGAGGCGGAGGTTGCAGTGAGCCAAGATTGTGCCACTGCACTCCACCCTGGGTGACAGAGCAAGACTCCATCTCAATAAATAAATAAATAAATAAAAACAAAAAGGCCTTAATAATGGTTTTCCAAAACAGGGTATGCTACCCCTTTCACAAATGTGTTATGGACACTCAAGCCACACAAATAGATGGCAAGACAATTTTTATCTGAGAGGGAAACTAATCTTTTCTAATACTTGTACTAGATAAGGCTTCTCTTTATTCACTTGCACTACAATTGTTTTAGAGAGATTTGAGAAGTCTTTAGTATAAAGAAGGGAAGGAGAAAAAATGGTAAATGTCTTAGGACTGACTCTAGCTGATAAAAGAAATAAGTTGTCACACCTCTATGAGAGTAATACGGACTAAGATAAGATATTTATTTTTAGCTCTAAATCATTCAAGCGGCTCCAGGCCTTTATATAATACCATAATAATCATCGTATATAATCATGTTTTTCTTTCATACCCTATTAGCACCATCTAAGGGAAGGAAATAAGATTCATCAAAAGGTGTTATACAATCTGTACACAATTGTGAGTTCCTTCCAATATGTTGTGACAGATGAGGCACAACACATCTCAGCTTTATCCAACCTCATTTTCAGAAAAATCATTTTGAAATTAAACATGACAGGGGGAAAGGAAAAAACAAAAGGCAGATAATTACCAAGAAGCTCTTGGATTTCTGTGTTTACAGACAAATCAAAAGAAGTAGAAAGCAGAATTTCTCACTGACCGTGAAAGAGTATTTTGAACACAAAAGTATTTAGAACATAAGATGGATGGTGGAGGGCGGAGGGTGGAGGGTGGAGGGTGGGTGGGGGGGCGCTTACAGGAGGTCATTTCATTTGTACTTTGTCTCAACGATTCTGATCTTCAGTGTATCACTGTTTCCCAGCTAGTGTATGTACACAATAAAAGGTATACCAAAGAGTTCCTATGTGGATCATGATGTCTTGAGTCCTCCGTTCATCCAGAGATAATATTGGACATAATGGAGAAGAAAATACCTGGCACATATATGTCTACATGTGTTTATATGTTTTTAGTGACTTCACCGTCTAAATACTGCCTCCTTTTGTTTAAGCTTGTCTCAGTTTACAATAATCTCAGCATGGTTGTCCACTCTCTTCTAAAAATGTTCATGTCCCAACAGAGTATTGTATCATCTTCATTGTCCTTCCATTTCACTGACAATTCATCCTCTTCACTTAGTTTTCTCTCTATTCCCCCATTTCTGTTGTTGTCAATATCATTTGCCTAATCAGATCGGACACTTTTAAGACAGCTTTGACTCTTCCCTCTCATCTATTTTTCATACACAGTTTTTCATCAAACCCTAATAATAATTCCTAGAAGATGCTTGTCTTTCCAGTTTATTCCTTCTGTCTATTTCCACTGCCACCATTATGCATCTAGTCTTTATAGAATTATCAGATTATTGCAATAACCTTCTATATGCCATTATTATTTTGTGGAATAGATTATTTAATTCAACCTCTACTTCCTCATGTTTGGGCACATAAAAATCTGAACTTCAAAGAAAACAAAAGTCAAAGGTCTCAAAGCTAATAATAATCAAAATTGTTGTCAGGAGTAGAAGTCAGTTTTCCTAACTTTCAATCAAGTTCTTTACCATTTCACCATGCTTCTCTGGCACAAACCCCTAGTCAAGAACATCGTATGTTACATCGACTATCTAACATGTCCTAGACTTCCATTTTCATTAAATTACTCTGCCTTTCAAAAACCTCATGTTACCTCATTTCTCATTAAAACAGGCAATTCTGTTTAACTTTGAAGCCCTATTGCAAATCCTCTTTCTTTAAAAAGCAATTTCTGTGAACTTAGTTTCAATGCCTTGGCTCTACTTAGTGACTAATAGTGGGGAATTACACACTTATTGGCAAGGAAAATGAGAGCGAGATTTTGAGATTGACCCTAACTCTCATAGTAGTCTTTTCATTGTGCCTTCACATAAGCCTGGTCCTATTTCAGATTCACTTGCATTCGAATAAGCAGTCTTCAATGTAAGTTACTGCTTTCCAAGAACATAATCTAAATGTTCTGTAAGTTTATATTAAAAGAACTTTAACCAGTATCCAAAGGCTGAAAGAAAGTAGACTTGGGACCAACTATACTACTGGAAAGAATGGCAATGCCACATCCTTGAAAAATCTTCATTACCTACTGAGCTAAGAGAATAAGTCAATTATGACAAGAGATGAGAAATATATGAGGTAGCAACCTATGGGACATGCTAACAAGTAGTAAGGCTACTAATACTCTGAAACTCTTAGTTTTAACCTACTCAAGAAGCCTTTGAGGAGCGGTAGGGAGAAGGAGAGTACAGTGACTACAAAAAAAATGAAGAATTAAGGAAGTTGAGAATAAATGATGAGGCATAGGAATAAAGGGACAAGTAAGAAGGCTCTGAATGTAATGGCCTAAGTTTTCCTACCAGCATCTCAAATATATAGGTGTAAGGAACAGAAGCAGCAGCAGCTAATATATATGGAATACTTTGCATTTTAAAAAACACTTTTCTATCAAATATCTTATTTTATCACAACTAGTCTGTGAGGCAGTATTTGTTATTTCTTTATTAGGAATGAAACAAAAAAACCCTGAGGTTCTAAGAAGGTAGCTTATCTAAGTACACAAAGCTGACATGTGGCCTGGGCTTAAAACTCATCTCGAACTTGTCTGTAGTAATTCTAAAAGCATGTTATTTATTTGACCCATGACTGTCTTCCTACCAAACTTAAAATCCCACAAGAGATTTAAACCAGTATCCAAAGGCTGAAAGAAAATAGACTTAGAAGCAAGTATACTACTGAAATCATACCTGGCTTGTTTACCATGATATCTCTAGTGCTTAGTACACTGTTTACCCCAAAGAAAGTGGTTTAAAAATATTTGCTGAATAAATAAAAGAACAAGCACTGGTTGGTTGGCTTTTTCTTCATACAAGATAGAGCACGCACTGAAATTCTAATTTGAAAACTCCACCTAGGACTTCAGGTGACTTTATGTTAGCTATAGAAATATATTTGAAGATCCCTTAATATAGAGTTATCTATGGTCCTGACTTATTAAAATTTGAAATAAAATTAAATATAAAAAGATAATTCAATTTAAAAATCACATATCTTCTGACTCAAAACAAATATCATTTGGTTTGTAAAACTATACTGGCATGAGATTCAGAGTTATTTCCTGAACCTGCAATAAGTGATGTTGCTCAGGCGATTGTTCCCATAATTAATATTTTCTGTGAGCAAGTTCTATTTTCTTGGACTATGAGTATATTTTACTCTATATTATCTTCCACCACTATGATTTAGGTCCACTCTTTTGTATTATATAATACAATTGTTATTTCTTTTGTGATGATCATAGAAATTTATAACATAATTAAGAATCATAATGAATATCCAGCCTTGAGAAATGCAAGTTATTTGATGACAAAGAAAATAAATTAATTTTTATTAAGCTAAAGATTGGAGGAGTCAGTTTTAAATTCACAAAGAAAATGCTTCATGTATTGTAAATGCAGGTGATTTAGGAAAGAAATGAAGACAGGGTTTAGATTTATTTTTTCTTTCACTTGCAGCTTTTTTTTTTTTTTTCTTTTTGCAATTCTGGTGCTCAAGTCAGCCTGGCACTTAGTGTCACCAAGGAACTGGGCAGATTGGACCAATTCCTGGAATAGTAGTCTCACTCCACAGCCCTGTGGTGCTTGAAAGAGTGAGTTTTAAGAAAAACGAATTAGAACTTCAGTGGAACTCATTACCCTGAAGGCCAAAATATAAATCAGTTACAAAAGGGCATAGATAAATTCATGAATGAAAGGTCTGTGGAGGGAAAAAGGAAACCAAAGAGGAAAGATTACAATCTTAGACCATAAATTGGGAAGGGAACCTCAGGAGAGTATCTGGTCCAGCTAAAATAAATCCCCACTTTGCTGATGAGGCAACTGAAACAAAAAATCACCTGCTTAAGCTGAACAGCCAGTCAAATGAAAGAGACTTATAAACAAGGATTCTTGCCTCATGGGGCAACTTATGTTTCACCATCCTGCCATACTGTTTCCCACTCATTGTGCCCCAAACTGTGTCCTGGTGAGTCACCCAAAGGTTTCAACCTGGGGGAAATTTATTTTGCAATGAATCCTTCTTTGAATGTTATCTGTATTCATATACTATGGCAGTCTAAAAACAATAGAAGTGTTTTTCACAATTACCTTGTTTTAATTAATTCCATTTGACTTACACTACAAATCTTGTTTCCTATGACAAATATCATTCCATCAAAAATGAAAGTGAATTTCTGCTATAATTAAAAAGCCTCCATGTAATGCTTCAAAATTTCTGCATTCCAGGCTCTAAATTCAATCTGGACAATCATCTGGAGTTTGTTATAATGACATATAATGAGTGCTATGGTTTGAGTGTTTGCCCCTTCAAAAGTCATGTTGAAATTTAATCCCCAGTATGGCAGTATTTAGAGATGGGGACTTTAAGAGGTGAGGTCATGAGGCTCTGCCCTTCTGAATGGATTAATCCACTCATGGATTAATGGATTAATGGGTTAATTAATTAATGGTTTAAAATGAAAGTGGGACTGGCGGCTTTACAGGAAGAGGAAGAGAGACCTAAACTAGCACTCTAAGCTTTGCCATGTGATGCCCTGCACCATATCTGGCTTCTGCAGGGAATCCCCACCAGCAAGAATGCTTTCAGCAGATGCAGCTTCTCAACTTTAGACTTCTCTGCCTCCATAACAGTAAGAAATAAATATTTATTCTTTATAAATTACCCAGTCTCCGGTATTCTGTTATAGGCAACAGAAAATGTACTAAGACAATTAACGTTTCAGTTTGAATTAGCAAGGAAACAAAATGCACTAGCAGTGCCTATACACAGAGTATTTATTGTTCTTGGTAGGCATTCTGTATGAATGCACGTTGACATGTACAAAGTAGGAACAATTTTGAATCTCAAAAAATGTGTGGCGGAAATAGTCAAGGGTCATGGAGTTTGAGAATAATCTTTCCAACTTAACATAGTCTGTGATTTTGGATAAGTCATTTCACCTTTCTGAAGATCTGTTTCCTCATGTGAAAATAAAAAGGAAATGTAATCTTTAGTTCCTTTCCAGCGTGCATATGTGCTTCATAAACTGTGGAACACTATACAAATGTGAAGATGTACTGTTATTAAGACAATAACATCCAAAATTTTCTAAAGCAACTACCTGTAAAGAGGAGTTACCACAAAATAAGTCTATGTAGGGCTGGTCCTTGAGACATAATAATGAGTAAGTTAACCTTGCTTTTTGCAAACCCACTCTTAGACAACCAGTATTACTTGGCTATTTTCAACTGCTAAGAATTATCCCTGAGATCACCACCTTGGGCTGACTTTCTCAATTACTTGTCCCTAACACTTGGGATTTATCTCTCATTCATGAACCTTTCTATTTAGGCCCTCTTCTCTAGTACCTTTCTGCTTTCCAAAGGCTATGGAAAAGTATCTTATACAGATATCTGTTCTGAGTGGCCAGTGACTAATAATAGATCCCCATCCCATTTGCAGTAGTTTCTTCACTGCTCCAGGCCCCCTATATGGAGGATGTTTTGTGCCAAAGCAATGATTCAGATAAAAGGAGTTTCAAGACAATAAGGCAGACTTGTTGGAAGATATCTTGGAGCTAGAAATATTTTATGGCATCCCCTATCATAGCCCAAAGGTGTGCCTTGGGCAAAGATGATTCCTGTAAAGACCTCTGGCTTCCATACAATAGGCATCAAAGGATGTCAATTGTCTGTTGGTCATAGCAAGAGTCATTTTAAGGGTAAATATCGAGAATATGCCTAGGTATCACTTTTTTGTTTCTCTCATATATGAAACATTTTCCTTATAGTGGGTTACAGTAAAACTATATGTTTCAGTTGGTATTGCTCCATAACCCACTATCTCAAAACTTAACAGCATAAAACATATATTTTATTATACCTCACTAATTCTGTACATCAGGATTTCAGTTGACTGGATGATTCTTTATTCCATGCAGCACCAACTGAGGTAACTCAGTGGTATTCAGCCAGAGGATAAGGTTTTCTAGAGGAACAAAGATGACTTCACTCACATATCTCGCATTTGGGCAGAGTGTGGAGGGCATGCTTAGCTGGAACTGACAAGGCATCTCCAACATTGTGGTCTAAGGGTGGTGGAACTTCTTACATGCCAGCTGCCTTACTCTAGAGTGAATTTCCCAAGATAAGCATGAGGAAGCTGCATTGGCCCTTAAGGTTTAGCCTCAGAAGTCATATAGAGTCACCTTAATCAGATGCAATTGGTTGAAGTCATAAGCCCACTGGACTCAAGAGGAGACACAGATCTTGACTCTCCATGAGAGGAATATCAAAGAATCTGAAACCAGTTTTTTTTCTTTTTTCTTTTTTTTTTTTTGAGACAGACTCTTGCTTTGTCGCCCAGGCTGGAGTGCAGTGGTGCCATCTCCACTCACTGCAAGCTCCGCCTCCCGGGTTCACGCTATTCTCCTGCCGCAGCCTCCGGAATAGCTGGGACTACAGGCACCCGCCACCACGCCCGGCTAATTTTTTGTATTTTTAGTAGAGACGGGGTTTCACCGTGTTAGCGAGGATGGTCTCGATCTCCTGGCCACGTGATCAACCCACCTTGGCCTCCCAAAGTGCTGGGATTACAGGCGTGAGCCACCGTGCCTGGCCAAATATCTAAGAATCTGAAACCATTTTGTAAAGCAACCACAGTGCAGTCAGTGGACAGAAACTATATTCCTTACATATGCCAAATACACTCAATCCATCTCAATACTGACCAAGAGTTTTATCTAATTGGGGCATCAGGCTTAGGATCTGAAATCTGAGCCTGTTATTGTCTTAATAAGGGGGCTTAATAACAGTATTCTTTACTTTTCAGACAGGACTTTGTTATCTTTATCAGGTTCAAGTGAAGATAAGGCTCCATGGATACAATTCTTATGGTATGAGACCTTTCAATCGAAAAGTTTGTGATGTAAGAGACAAATTATCTTCCACTCAACATACAACTGTGGACAGACATAACAAAATAATAGGAACTCAAATTTAAAGAGGAAGGCAGGAAACACATAGCAGTCAGGGGTCCAGGACAATTTTGAAATTCAAAATTTCCAGACACTTTCTTTATTAGGACTCAGTTTTACTCCCTGGATCTTGGCTCCACTCCATGATCTCTTGATCATGTCCTCTGAGTCATCCTTCTCAGCCTATTTCCAGATCATAGAAGTTTGCCATTCCAGGGCGTATTAGTCTGTTTTCACACTGCTGTAAAGAAAGTACCTGAGACTGGTAATTCATAAACAAAAGAGGTTTAATTGACTCATAGTGCTGCATGGCTGGGGAGGCCTCAGGAAACTTACAATCATGGTGGAAGGGGAAGGGGAGCCAGCATATCACATGGCAAGAGTGGGAGCAAGGGGAGGGGGAGGTCCCAGACTCTTAAACAACCATATCTCACGTGAACTGAGTGAGATCTCACTTATCATCAAGGGAATGGTGCTAAGCCATTAATGAGGGATCCACCACCATGATCTAATTACCTCACACCAGGCCCCACCTCCAACGTTGGAAATCACATTTCAATATGAGATTTGGAGGGGACGCACATCCAAACCACATCATCTTTCTTTACTTCATCTCTATCCACACTGTACAATATATAACTAAAAGAAACCATTGATGCCTTCAACATTCTTCATAGAAATCTATTTAGCCAGGCCCATCAGTTCAGGTACGTTTTCTTTTTTTCTTATTGCTACAAGGTGACAATTATGTTAAACTTTCTGCCACTACATACAAAACATCTCCTTTCCTCTAGCTTCCAATAACATTTTCCTTGCTCTTCTTTAAGCACTCACTAATAGACTCAAGGAGAGGGAAGCTAGATTCAACCTCTCAAGGTGAAGCCATGCTTTACCATCCTATATAACCCATTTCACTATTTTCAGATTTGTAAAAATGGTGATAATAATAACAGCTACCTTGTATAGAAAAACTTCTATGTTTTAGACATAATCTAGGTGCTTTACATTTATTATCTCATTTACCCTACACAATTACGCTACTTTGTGGAAAGTATTGCTATCCCCATTTCAGATTAAGGACAAAGAGGATGAATAATTTCTCCAAAAGTCCACAGTTTACAGGTGACAGTGTCAAGTAATGAGATATACCTAGATATACTGAGATCAAACTCTACAGCTTATACTTTACTTCATGTAATTTCATGCTGAGAAGAGATCATTTATACTCAATGTACTTGCAAATTAAATCAAAATGTAAATGCATCAGGGGAGAAAATTTAATAACTTTTCCTCATAACCAAAGAAATATTCTTTTATTGTAACAAATGAGAAAATAAAGACAAAAAGAAAATAAATACTACTCATAGTGATTAGAAAGAAATATAAGAAATTTATTATTTTGTATGCTTCAGGATAAGAGAGGTGGAAGAAAAATAGTGATACTGATATTATCAGCAATGTTTTATTTCTGTTATTTACGAAAATGATTTCAAATAAAGTAAAATAATGTTAATAATTGTAAGTTTTAGGGGCTTATACAAAGATAGATGGTATAGTTTTTAACTTCTTAAAAATTTGGAAAAATTAAATTTTCCAGTAGTTTCAATGCCCAAAGAAAATAACTTCAAATATTTTGGCATATATCGATCCAGTCACTAGATACACACACACACACACACACGTTCACACTATATGATGCTTGTAGCCTATATTTTCGCTTAACCCTACGTTTGAATATCTTTCCCATTTTAACATTATTTTTAATGGTTTCATAATACTTTACATGAGGCCCCTATTATTGGATATTTATAATTTTTGAGATTTTTCAGTTATAAACAATGCTTAAATGAATATTCTTTCAACTGAATTTTGTCCACATAGCCATGATTATTTCATTAGCATAAATTCCTCAAAGTAGGATCCAACAGGCAAAGCATATGTACATTGTCAAGGCTTTTATATCATATTAAAGCAAATTATAATGTAAAATTATAGTGCATGTATACATATATACACACAGACACGCACACACATATATGAAGAAAGAAAGAGAGAGAGAAGTAAATCCCTCTTTAAAGTTTCCTGTTTTATCTTTTGAGGACTCAAAATATTCACATATCACATTGCTTGAAGTTAGGTACCTGCAGTGCTGGCCTCTGACTCTCATGAAGAGCTTCCCCAGGTGAAAGGCAAGCCCTGAAGAAAAGAGGCCTTAAGTAAAATAAAACCTCAAAGCTATAGAGCTATGTGTCCAGATCTACTGGCCTGTCCTAAAATAATTGGCTCATTAACTAGCCATCCTGGTTTAGTACCAATATCAAAGACTAGTAGGAGAATAGGCTGTAGGCTTGCATACTCTCTGGACATACCAATTATTCTTTGGATACAATGCTGTGGGTACAGTGTACTTTGATATCAGAAAAACGTTAAGTGGGCTTTGGGTCTGAAGCTGTGATCTAGGCATACACAGAAAGTGAGAAGGGAGACAGGATATGATAAAGGGCAGTGGCACTGAGCAGAACAGCATGGAAAAGGGAGCACAGCAAGAGCTTATTAAGGACAGAACAAAGATTTGGCTCTTCTCTTTATATCTGTGTAATTTTGGAGTTCATTCGAATGGGTTTTGCAGGAGGATCATTGGTGTTATGAATAGACACAATTTCTATGCTTACGGAGATTACTGCCATCATGAAAACCACCTCTGTCAGTATGCATGGTTTTCTACCCCCACATCTCCCACCACCACTTTCCCCCTGTCACACTGCCCTCCGAAGGCAGAACCAGAAAAATGTTGACAAGGAAGCTATTCCAAAGCAATGAGTTTGCTGGGTGGCATAGCTAAAGAAATCTTTCATCAGCCATAGAGTCTGTACTCTGAGGCACATATAAGGGAGCAGACAGAATCAGATTAAGAGAAAGGCCAGCTGAGCAATTGCTCTGGTACTCACTTATAAGAGATACTCAAATACAAATAGAATAAAATGACAAAATATAAATTGTTCTTACCTCTAACAAGGTAGAAAACAAAGTAAACCAAAACCTTTACCTCTCCTTTTCTTCAGATCTATCTCTGTTGAGTGAATATGTCTACTGGGTCATACAGTTAGTAACCAGCTCAGTTAAAGGAGGTATATTGTTCTTCAAATTCCTATTCCAGTGCTCTTTTCACTGCACTGTATGGGTTCTCTAAAACAATGTATATTCGTAACCAAGTTATCTTTCAAGCTACTACGTGGAGAATGGATAAAAAAGTTGTTTTTGTGTTTGTTTTGTTTTAGAAGTCAGCATTGATATTTTAACATGCATACTTGACTTAAAATAAAGTGAATCATTATCTTTATGTTATCCCTAAGAACAATACAACGAACCTTAGTTTGCTTTCATTATAGTCAGACCCTTCCCATTTTACAAGTAATTTGTACACTTTTAGTTATATCTTGTTTCATCCTTTTTGGGGAAAGACATAATCTTTGGTGTTAGGCCTGAGTTCAAATTCTAGTTAAATAAAATGTGGTTCATCCATACAATAGAATACTGTGTATTCATAACAAATTATAATGTAGATACTTCCTAAAACTGTATGAATTGACATGGAAAAGCATATATAATATATTGTGGGGAAATGATAACAGAGAGGTGTATATAGTATGCTATTATTTATATTTTTAAATATATATGAGTATCATCTATGGATAGAGAAAAATGCCTGAATGAACAGATACCAAAATATGAACAGTGTTCAGTTCTGAACAATGAGAGTAGGGGTGGTCTTAATTACTTTTTATTTTATATGTCTATTTCATATATTTTTCTGTGTGTGATGATCATAATTTACTTATATAGTTTTAACTCTAAAATTGTTAAAAATTACAAATACTGTTCTTATTATAAAAGAAATGTGTCGGCCGGGCATGGTGGTTCATGCCTGTAATCCCAGCACTTTGGGAGGATGAGGCGGGTAAATCACAAGGTCAGGAGATCGAGACCATCCTGGCTAACATGGTGAAACCCCATCTCTACTAAAAACACAAAAAATTAGCCGGACGTGGTGTTGTGTGTCTGTAGTCCCAGCTACTTGGGAGGCTGAGGCAGGAGAATGGCATGAACCTGGGAGGCGGAGCTTGTAGTGAGCTGAGATCATGCCACTGCACTCCAGCCTGGGTGACAGAGCAAGACCCCATCTCAAAAAAAAAAAAACAAACAAAAACAAGACATGTGTCTTCTATTCAGAGGACTCCTGTCAGAAGTTATTACCCTGAAGTTTCCCATCTGAAGCCTGGATGGGATTATTAGGCCCAGTATTCATGACTGAAAGTAGTTGCTTTCAGGATAATTAATGTATTCCTCAGTTCACAATCTAATAGATCAATCATCTGTTGAATGAGTAATCACTCATCAAGATATTAATATTGACATTCTCTTTTATTTTCTTACTCTCCATCTTAGGTTGCCTACTATATTTTCTAAATTATTGCTAGGATATAAACTCAGTTATACCTATCATATTTTAGATCATTTCTATCCATGTTTTCTGTATCACTCCCCTTCTCCCATTTTGATCTACATGCCTACCTCTAACACTTTGAACATCATCATTTTATTATCTCCCCACCATTCTATCTATTTTGAGTAGAAAAAAATTATTTCTTTCCAGGTGTGGGTGTGATTTTACCTAATAGGCTTTGTCTGGCCTCTGTCCTCCTAGACACAGAATGGGAGCCTTGATCACTGAAATCTTATTATGTTGGTGACTCCAGAGGCAATGCACATTCTATAGCTACTTAGACATTCCCATTCCCACCTCCCATTATGTACTTGCTAGGTGATAGATTTCCCAACATGTCCCAAGTGGCTCCAGTGTCTCTGAGCAGAACAATGACATTTTCCAGTAGATGTTATGCTCCTCATTATATAAGCAGTCCCCATAGCAGATTGTTGGTCTCACTCTGAACTCCAGCCAGAGCATACTTCTACATTAATAAAGAGAATAAGGCATTTCTCTGTTGTTCATCTCTCTCTGTTTATGTTTTCCTCAATCTGTCTCTCTTAGTTTGACTGTCTTTTTTTGTGGGGAGGGGGTTGTACAAGTGTGCTTCTTTTCTCTTTGTTTCTGTCTTTCCCTCAAGCACATTTTCTTTTTTAAAAATATTCTGTATCCTTTATTTAGACTGTAATTCAAAAAATGCAGGAGTATTGCTGGGAGTTAAGTATCTGAGAAACTGAGCTCCAGTAGTGTTCAGAGACTGACTGATTCAATTTCTTCACCTTGCTGTTCACTCTCCCATCTGTTTCTTTTGCCTAGAACCTTGTTTGTGTCATGGGATTCTTGGGGTGTTGCTTCACCAGCTGCAAACCTCTGTGGCCAGTGGCACCTTTACCTGAGTTTTGCTTGGGCCCTCTGGGCTCACTCCACCCACTCGACCTGGCAGGCTGCACTCAGCCACACTACTGGCCTGGATCCCATGCCTGCCAAGGGTGAGCCAGGTGCAGAGCAGAGAGGGTTGTGTGAGTGAGCATGAGGAACAGCCACCACACACAGCCAGGAATGCCTTCTGTGGCAGGGTGGGCAGATCCAGGCACTGGCAGTGGGCCAGCTCCCTGCAAGGCTGCAGCTGGACCAGGCGTACTGCAAGCAGCTTCTACAGCTGGCACCAGGAAACAGTGGTCCTTGGAAGCTTGGAGATGCCATGAAACACAGAGATCCAAAGAGGATGTCACAGTTCTGGGTCAGGGAGCTCCTAGGTCTGGCCCTCCACCAAAAGACTGCAGCTCTTCTCTCCTTCTTTCTTCTCTCCTTCTTGTTGCCCACAATGTGACGAGCAAAGGATGTGTTTCAGCCCTGCTTGTGTTACAACTCTTTTAGCCCCAGAATTCGGTGGGACCCGAGTTCTTGTTCTGCATCCAGGACGAATGAGGTACGTGGACAAGTGGAGAGTAAGCAAGATGAGAAGGAGCTTTATTGAGCAACAGAACAGCTCAGAGGAGGCCCACATTGGGTAGCTCCTCTCCACAGGCGGGGTGTTCTGACAAGTGTTCAGCTCTCAGCAGAAAGGAGACCCTGGAGTAGGTAGCTCCTCTCCACAGCTGGCCATCCCATTGTCTGTTCAGCTCTCAGCAGAGAGGAGACCCTGGAGTGGATAGCTCCTCTCTGCAGCTGGCCACCCAGTGGTCTGCTTGAGTCTGGCTGAGTCTGGAGTTTCTGTGGGTCTCAGAGTGGAGGAAGTGCATGTTGATTGGTCCATATGTGGGCCTAGGAAGGCCTGGAGAAAGCACCAAAAGTTCACACTCCAGTCCAGGGAACTGGCAACCCATCCCTCAGGATTTAGGCCCTCCCTGGCTTAAAGGTGGGGCTTCACCAGGACCCACCCCCTTCCGCCAAGAAGCCTGTCTGCCTCCTGCCATCATTCATGGCACCCAGGCTGTTTATGCCAAAAGGCACCTGCAGGCCAGTGCTGAACTGCCCTCAACCTCCACTCAGCCTCCCTCCCATGCTCCTCCATGCCCGAAGTCTGGAGGACACCGAGGCAGCAAGGGCCTGGTGTGTCAGCACTGCCCTGAGTTTACACACAGCTGGCCAGGCTGCAACAGCATGGCTTGCCCCAACCTGGCTCTGAAACTGGAGTGGGCACCAGGAGCTGGGAGTGGCCAGGCAGCAGGAGCAGACACCTCTGAGCCTGCAGAGGCAGGGTGGGCCTTCCCAGGCCCCCAAGAGTGCAGAGATGCCCAGGTCTGTAGCCAGGGCTTGGGTGGCTGCAGCTGTGCCTGGGAGGACAGGGCTCCTGCCTGCTCCCAGCCCCAAAAACATAGGGAGTCCTGGGTCCACAGCCACAACTTGGGTGGCTGCAGCTGTGCCTAGGAGGGCAGGGATCCTGCCTGTTCCTGGCTCCTGCTGGCTCCATGGAGCACACAGCCCTGGCCACAACTCCCCCACTGCAGCTGGTATCATGGCAGTGGCTGCTCCATATGGCTTCACTGACATCAATTGCACATAGCGGGCAAGCTAATCTCCTGATGGATATTGCCCAAGGAACATACGTCTTTAGCTATTTTACAACTGTGGCCTCCAGCACCCTGATATAAGTTATAAGCCAGCCTGAACTCAGCACATGGTACGTCAACAACAGCAACTCTCTATAACATCCAAATAGACACTTGTCAACATAAACAGATATTATCTTCCTTCCAGATAAAAGATCTTACCTTCTAAAAGGTCAGAAAAGCCCATCTCTAAAAGCAGAAACCTAATAGTGCCCTTTAAAGAGCTCCTCTTAACAAATGCCCCACAACTGTTTGCTCCAATGAAGGAATAAGTGGTTGAAGAAATAATCATTTAGAAAGATGTAGGCACTGGCCCCAGATTTTGAAGCAGTGTAGTAAAGAGAATGATTTTACATAGAAAACACAACAGAAAATAAAACAACATTTATATACAGGCTAGCAATTGCTTTTGTTTTTCTTTTTTCTTTTTCTTTTCTTTTTTTTTTTTTGAGACAGATTGTCACTCTGTCACCCAGGCTGGAGTGCTGTGACATGATCTCAGCTCACTGCAACCCCCACCTCCAGGGTTCAAGCAATTATTCTGCCTCAGCCTCCAGAGTAGCTGGTATTACAGGTGCATGCCACAACGCACAGCCAATTTTTGTATTTTTAGTAGGGATAGGGTTTCACCATGTTGGCCAGTCTGGTCTCTGGTCTCAAACTCCTGGCCTCAAATGATCCACCCACCTCAGCTTCCCAAAGCGTTGGGACTACAGGCATTAGCCACTGCGCCCAGGCAGAAATTGCTTTTAAGTAGTTATAATTACAAGCACATAGCCCTTTTTAAAAATAAAATTACTGACAATAACAATCATCATAAAAATGGCATTTACCTCACCAGGTATATGCAAGGAGCACGTAAGAATTTATATTATTGTGCATTACATTTTGCAAAGTATAATACAAATATGAAGCCTTGTAATATAAACCAAAGGATACACATGGCTGACTGACTACTATGTACCAGGCAGTATATTAGATGCTTTACATGCACCATCTAATTTAGTCACCACAGTCAATTTAAGAGGTGGCTAGAGTTATCACCTGTTTTAGAGATAAGGACACAGGCTCAGAGATGTTAAGCACCTCACTCAATGTCACACATCTAATAAGTAACGAGTTGTCTGGCATATGGATTTAAAGACAAAAATATTAATTGCATCTCTATCACGACCAGGTAGAAAGCAAAATGTGAATGAGGTAGAGAATGATGCTTAAATGTCTTTATTGCTTCTTTTCCTGTTTCTTCCAGAAATTAGCCCTCACTTCCTAATATCCTAAGCCCTTTCCCCTTTTAGCATCTACTTGCACAGACTATACCACCACAAATACAAAACAACCCAGCCAATTCCTGACCTCTCTCAGCACCCGCAAACCACTAACCTTGCTTTCACATAGCCATTTGAAGATTGCTTAACAAATAGCAAATCTTGCATTGATTATTTGGCA
Organism: Gorilla gorilla gorilla; assembly: GCF_029281585.2. NCBI lineage: Eukaryota > Metazoa > Chordata > Mammalia > Primates > Hominidae > Gorilla > Gorilla gorilla. The sequence goes on from NC_073247.2 coordinate 140,344,657, forward strand.
TTCAACTATGAGCCTGGTGAGTCTAAGGAGAATAACTTGTTTTTAGTGAAATAAGCCTCATTTTGCAAAGAACTGGTCATTTTGCTGTAGCCAAGGTTATTTTTGCAGTAACCTTGACTCCTACGGGGGGAAAAAAATAAAATATAACTCATTAATTCCTGCTCTAAGATCTTGAGAAGTCTATTTCTTTTCCTTATCCAAAATATAAACTATTTTCTCTTTTAGTTCAAGCCTTTTACCTCTTTCAAAAATCCATCAAAATGCATCGTTTTAAAGAAGCATTCCATATTAACCCATACCCATTCTGACCAGAATTCTTCCTCTCCTTTAAGGATCCAGATTTTATAAAGTTATTTTGCCTTCACCACATTTAGTTTTCAGGCTGGTCTCAAGTTGTTTTATTTCTGTATGTTGAATGTACTTAACCAGATGGTACACTGGCCCCTACTTAGATAAAGATCGCATACAGTAAAAATGGCATGGAACTTGATGTCTACCTAAGAATCTGAAGTTCAATGTGATGCTAACAAAACATAGGAACTTTTGCATCTTAATTTGCCCCTGTCTTAAATAACTAAATGTGTTCTCTAAAATATTCCAGGCTTTTTTCAATTTAAGAATTCTATTATTTTAGGATTTCTAACTCCTCTAACCTGATATACTGCCACTAGGGCATCCAAGCTACTCTTCCTTTAATTCACGCTCTAGATTTCGATGAGATATTCAGATCGTCTTCCATTAACTATGACTGATAAAACGTTTTCTTCTGAAAATAGAAAAAAGTAAGTCTCATTACTGAAAATATTGAGGTCTAAGATGTTCAGTATCTAATAGTTCTAAGTACTACGACATGCTTTCAGGCAACATCCAGAAAATAGCTTAAACACCATTCATTCAATAAGCATTTACTGAGTACCTACATGGCCAAGCTCTGATCTACTATATCACTGGACAAAACAAAGTACCTGACCTCAAAGAACTTATATTCTAATGAGGAAGGATGGAGACAGCTATATTCAAATAAATTAAATCACTTGTTTTAGCTGATGATATTCAATGCTACATAGAAAAAATTCACAGGGGCAGGAGAGTGGGATGCTGATTTGGAGGGGGTGTAGTTTTAAAAATAAGGTCAGGAAAGGCTTCACTGAAAAAATGAGATTTGAGCAAAGACCTGAAGGAGATGAGAGAGTGAACCATGTAGATATCGGGAGGAAGAGTTTCCAGGCTGAGAAAACAGCATATGCAAAGGCCCTGACAAGTGTGCCTGATGTATTTGCGAAAAAGCAAGAATACCAATATAACTGGAGTGGGAAGATTAAGAGCGACACTAAGGAGGGGAGGTAAAAGAGGTTATGGGGGCTTGATCATGAAGATCATTTTGGGCCATGTAAGGACTTCAGGGTTTACTCTGAAATGAAAGTCATTAGTGTGTGTTCAACACTGGAAAGTCATGATCCAACCAAGGTTTGACAAGCAGACTCTCTGGTTGTTGTTTTAAGAACAGTTGGAGTAGGAGAAAAGGTGAATGTAGGAATTATTTGAAGGCTATTTCAATAATCAAGAAAAGGGACAATAGTCATTTGCACCAGTATAGTAGAAGTGGAACTAAAGAGAAGTAGTTAAATTCTGGATATATTTTAAAGATAGAGCCAACAGGTTTTCTAAATGGGTTGGAATGTGAATTAGGGACCTCATATTCATTAATGTATCCGTAAAACACAGCAGGAGAGTAGTATTGGAATTATAGATAGAATTATAGTAATACTAGAATAAGAATTATAGCTAACACATAGCACTTACTGCCAGCCAGGCATCATTCTAAGTGATTAAACTCATTTAATCCTCATAATAACTCTGTGAGGTACGTACTGTTTTTATACCAATTTTATGGATAAGTAAACTGAAGCACAAAGAAGTAATCCACCTAAGGTGACACAGCTAATATATGGTAGAGCTGGAATTTAAATCCAAGTGGTCTGACTTCAGAGTCCATGTTGTTAAACTCTATGATATGTTTATTATTGTTCACAGTTCACTACTTATACAGGCACACATGAGGATGGAAATAATTTACTATTGCCCACTATTTTATTAAAATATTTTCAATTGGAAGCTCAACTTTTTATTGCCATTGTCATGAGTTTCATTGACCTCTTACTAATGCATTTTTCAGGGTGCAAGATCAAGTGTTATCAGTACAACCAGCCAGGGCAAGCTTAATGGCATGTTGAATAAATAATGTCCTTTGGAAGCATCAGAATTGTTCCAATGTATATTTAGAGAAAGCAATGAAACACAACTAACTATTCTGGAAGAAACATTACTACTTCATGTAGGAGACTTACCTCACATCCTATAGGAAATCTCTAAGGATTCTTTAAATGTATCAACCCTCTAGACAACTTGCTGTGGGTAACTTACTGCACCCATTCTACAACTAGGAAGCTGAATTTTCTAGAGTTAACTGGCTTGTCCATAGCTAGGAAGTAAATAGAGGAGACCCATCTCCCTAAGAAATCTTGAATGTATATCTAAGAAACCACGTGGCCGGGTGCAGTGGCTCACACCTGTATTCCCAGCACTTTGGGAGACCAAAGCAGGCAGATCACAAGGTCAGGAGATCAAGACCATCCTGGCTAATACGATGAAACCCCGTCTCTACTAAAAAATTAGCCGGGCGTGGTGGCAGGTGCCTGTAATCCCAGCTACTCAGGAGGCTGAGGCAGGGGAATTGCTTGAACCCGGGAGGTGGAGGTTGCAGTGAGCCGAGATTGAGCCACTGTGCCACTGCACTCCAGCCTGGGTGACAGAGTGAGACTCTGACTCTAAATAAATAAATAAATAAATAACCACATGTACAAAAACAAAAGAAGGTATGACTTATCACCCTGTATGACACTCCTCCCATTAAGCTCAATATGAGTCAGCATTGATCATGGGCTACCAAGAAAAGCTAATGCAATCTAAAATACGGTATTAAATGTATGGTATTTAAGGAAGATAATAAAGCTGGTTCATTATCCTCTGGTCAAACTATGCTTGAGGTATTGTATTGACTTCTGGCCACCACTCCTTTATAAGGATGTGCACCAACTGGGAAAGTGTTCAGAAGAGGGGGATCAGGACAGAAGCAATTGAGATCTTGCCAGATAATCATAATGGTAATAATTACTATTTATTAAGCACTTATCATGTAATATGCTTAATGCTTTACATGTATTAGCTCACTTAGTACTCACAAAAAGAGCATGGCTACTCTCGGAGGCTCAGAGGTATTCAGTAACATGTCTAAGTTCAAACAGTAAATAAGAGGTGGTGCCAAAATTTGGACCAATGTCTTGACAATTCTACTGTACTATGTTGGACTTTTAAGAGAGAAAAGATCATTTATCACATGCCAACACTTTACACAGATTATCTCGTTGAATCCTCATAACAGCTGTATAAGGTATCATTTTTACAATCTATATTTCACACAGGTAAGAAAACAGAAACTTGCAGTGGTTTGGAACCTAACCAAGGACACGCAGCTAGCAAGTGGCATAAACAAAATATGACATAAAGAATGGCTGGAGACACTAGAGATGTTTATCCAGAAGAAGGAAATTCTAGAATATTATTTGAAGATGTAAGTTTGAAGAAAATAAGTTTGAACTATTTGTACCTTCCGACGTTGAAATTATAAGATCAACCTATTATGCTCTGTACATTATTCATTTCCTTTACCACATATGCATACATGTATTGATTTAACAAATTATGTTGCACTACTGCATGCAATAAACTGTGCCATGTACTGAACATGTGGGTGAAAACAAAACAGATAAGGTACCTGCCCTTAGGAAACTTAGATTATTATTCTGCCTTCTCTTACTTCACCTTCTGCCATCCTATATTTTTCACCCCCTTCAAAACTCAAACTCACCTCAAAAGTCACTTTTCCCTACCCCAGGAATCTTCAGTGATAGATTCACTGCTCTTCCACCCCTGCCCCCTATAACCCCACCCTCACACCACACACACACACACACACACACACACACACACACACACACACACACAATGCTTGCATTCCTTTATCTTTCTTGTATTCTATTACTTTGCTCTTATTGTTATTGGTAATGATATATTTCCCCTCATTCATTCCTTTGCTCAATTGTTCACTAATTATCAAGCACCTAGTATGTGCCAGGTGGTGTCCTGAGGACAAAAGATGCGATGGTGGTCAAGAATGACATTACAGTATTATTTTGCCTTCTCAGATTTATTGTAAACTTACTTTTATCTTTTTAACTACCTTCCCCACTCCTTATCTAGCTAGCTGCTTCTGATGCTTTTGTGTGGAACACCTTAGGGCCTCTCAAAGCTCAGTTTGAATCCTACTGAAGATGGTAAATCTTTCATCTAGTACAGGAATCCCATGTACTATATTCTGGAAAGTTGGCCATCCTGGTTTTTAACTAGGATATGTACAGTAAAGGTGAACTTACTGATTCTTACAATCATCTGTTGGAATGTCATACAGTCATTTTTTTAGACTAAATTGAACTCTATTTCATTCTGGTTTTCATTCATTAGTTCTAGTTCTGTCCAACTCAGATATAAAAGTAAGTTACATCTTTCTATCAGCATCCTTTTAAATATTTGAAGACATCTATTATATCTTCCTTTTGTCTCCTTTTCTTGAGGTTAAATATCCACATTCCCTCAATTAAAATGTTTTTTTAAAAAAACTGTTAAATGTCCTTATTAGCCCTCTCTAGACACTTTCAACTTTAGCAATATCTCTCAACATATAGTTTATTTTGTTGTATTTGTCCATTTAAAGAAAAGAGAATATCTACCGAAGTAATTCTTTCCCTCAGGACTTTGTGACCCACATCCTGATGGGAAGAAATATACACTTAAGCATTCTATGTCTTTCAACTTAGTGCTGATTATAAATTTGAAATGTTTGCCAAGAAGTCTTCCGAGGGTTGTGAGGTAAGAGCTAGAGGCCAGGGGAGCAAATAGTTTTATAGTATGAACCTAAAATGGGATTCTGACATTCACTTTGTCATGCCTGGGGAACTGGTGGAGTAGACCTACTTACTTGAGGGTCTGAGAAACCGTCTAGGAGATAATTTTTCCTAAGCTAAGGAGTAACCAGACACAACAAACTTAAATTGAAAACAAAGAATGGATGAATCTAAGTACAAAGGATTTGTGTCTTTCCCCAGTCCATACTGAATTCACATTTGAGGCTTACAGAGAACATGTAAAAACTAAAATGTTTTGGTAAGATCACTGTAAGATCCTGGGCATAAGCATCAATATGTGGATATACCTCTAATACAGGGGAATATACCTCTAATACAGGGGAATACAAAGGGGACAGAAAGAATCTGTTCCTACTTGCCAATGAAAAGCAGTGTAGATTTGGCATTCTGAGGGCTCTGGTTTATCAGTTTTTGCAGAAGACAGTGGTGCCTGGCAGATAAGGCCATACCTGGTAGATGTCCAGTGGAAGAGATGCTACTTGATGGGCACGAGGATACATACTGCATATTTATTGATAATGGGTGGCAACTAGTAATTAGCAATGGCAAACTAATTCAAGAATAAACATTTAAAAACTCCTGAGAACTCCCAACAATAACTTAGATGTGACTTTGGAGGGGATATGTAGATCCTAGGTCAGCAATTAGGGAAGAATTAGTTAAATGTGTTGCTATTTTTAATGTGACTCAAATTGTACCCATAAGCTATGGTTCTAAGTCAAAATGTCCCTAGAGAACAGTGCTTCCTAATGAAGGTATATTAGTATCATCCCTCCTGTACTTTTTTTTTCATAACACCAAGCCCAAGGACCACCCCCAAGTGTTCTTATTTAATAGGACCAAGATAGGGCCTAGCAATCTGTATTCTGAAAATGCTTCTTCTGCGGTTGCATTATATATCTCAAAAAACCAGTGTTATAGACCAGATGTCATCAACCTTTTTCTGTAAAGGGCTAGATAGTCAATATTTTTGGCTCTGTGAGCCACAATCTCCATTGCAACCACTCAATTATGCTCTTATAGTGTGAAAGCAGCTATAGATGATAAATATAAACAAATGAGCACACTGTGTTCTATATAACTGTACCAAACAAGGCAACCAGACCATGTGCCATAGATAGTGTGCTTACTTCTGATATAGATGATCAATGATTAAGTTAATGGCAGATCCCCTATGTCAAGTTGGCCCATACTACTTAGATACAATAGACAACAAGAAGCTATTTATCCTAAGTGTTAAGCAGAGAGAAGTGACACCCTGAGATAGTCTGAATGGACATTATTGCTATTCATTCCTGCTCATTAATCAGAAGGAAAAGATACAAATATTCCCAGAAGTTTAAATCTGAGCTTCCTTACCACATTCCAAACTTGAAACTTGAGGAAGATAGCCTAGGGACCAATAAACTGGAGTTAGAGTAGACAGTTTTCCAATCTAGGAGGCAGGTGGATAATGCAAACTGGTTCAAGAAGAGTTTCAATAATTCAGAGCATCAGCTCTCAGATGGGTTATAAAGGGAAACAGGTTGTTTAGGAGGTCCCTAAACCTTGAGGATGATGTCAGGAAGGACAAACAGGTCTACCTGCAAAATATCCTTTGGTTTCGGGTCCCAGTTTTTGTAATTTTAGACTGGTTGAAACCCAAATGAGAATTTTATGTTCTTATACAAGAATACTGATTGGATTGAAAAGCTTCACTGCTCATAGTCTGGCTAAATTTTCAGTTCTGGAACAATGTGAAAATCTCCTGAGGCCCATTTCAGCTTTAAAATTCAATGGTTCCATTATTCATTCTCTTTTCACATTCATTTTAAGGGATTTCTTATATCAATAGTAAGCCATCAGGCTGAAACACAATCAGGAAGCACAACTGAGAAAATGGCTCTCTGCACACTCCTCTTTCTTAGGAAGGAAGTGCCAGGCAGTTGGCTAAGCCTTCACAGGGCTACTCTGTTGCTTTTTCCCTTCCATCTAAAGCACTTGAGGAATGTAAGGAATTATATAAAGTCAGGATCCAAAATCATTATTAAATCAATAACTAAAGTCCATATCAGAGGCAACTTGGTCAGGAGCTACTCAACTCCAGGGAAGACGCCTTCCTTTGGACATCAAAATTTGTCCTCTTCCTAATTGAATTAATCACAAATGCATCGTTTTTTACTATAGCCTACCCATTTAGGCTGTGTGAATAACTGTCATCGGAAGGGGAAGGGGTACAGCAAGCACTTTAATGGCTTTCTTAAAAAAGGAAACTTTGTTTGAGGAGTAATTGTGGCATTTTTTCGCTTCCCACCTATTACTTTTCTGCATTTAAATCTTAATGTCTCATCTGGATGAGCACCTTATCACCAGCCAACAGGGAAATGTGATGTTTGTATTTGTATTTGCATTTATATGGCATTTTCATACAGTGTATCTCACACTGCTGACAGAGCAATGAATCATAGGCCTATAGCACCCTCTCTACATGCATCGTGGGAACAGCCATCTTCCACATGCTCTACAGTAGCAAACTAATTAATCTTTCTTAATTTTTATTTATAAGGAAGATGCTTTGGCAAGGAAAGCATGGAATAGTGTGTGTGTCTGCCTGTCTGTTTCTCCCAACTTTCAGGAGGCACTAAGAGGACATCACACAAGTAGCCGTGTGTCCTCAGAATCTATCCTTTGCTGACACCGTTACTGGTAGAATCCTAGGCTGGATGGGTCATTGCAGCTTTTGCGTTACTTAAAATGTTTGCCTTTTATAAACTTGTAGCAGAGGAGAGGCAAGCACATAGATCTGGCACACAATTGCTACAGAATCACCCAGGGAATTAAGATTGGATATCACATCGGTCCCCCTTCTGAAACAGTTCTCATTCAATAGATATTCATGCTCTTTTGAAAAATCATGTTCAAGGTTCTATGTCATTAGCAAGACACTACTGGTGATGGAAACTACTGTGGAGTTAGCTCTATGGAAAGCTGAGTCTGTTTAGGAGCTTTGAAGTAGGCATTCATAACTCATTGCTCAACACAGAGGTGCCTACAACATGAGATCAATTTCTCTTAACTCGGAGAGCACCACTCTTTTACAAACTATTCCAAGGGCCCTGTCAGAGGCCTGCTGGAAAATCCACTGAGCTGGATTGTCCAAGCTGAATTGTTCAGGCAAAATTTTTCCCCAGCTTTATTGGAGTATAGTAAATTTTTATTGACAAATATAAATTGTATATATTCAAGGTATTCAATGTCATGTTTTGATATATGTTTTGATGTAACATTCACCACATTCTTATATAAAGCTAAATGGTCAGCAACCCCCAAACACAAGAAGTAAGTACATACATAAGCTACAACCCTCACAATGTTAAGAGTCTCTCCTTAGTTTCATAGAGGATGTGGCCCAGGAATTCTTTTGAGTTGCCAGTAAGATACAGCCTTACAGTGATTAAGGAACAACTGATCTCCATCTTTATGGCAGGTCCCATAGATTTCCTCTATCCAGAAAGCACATAATGTTACAGTGTTTAGTAAAATAAATAATTAGTTACACATGAGGTATACATCATGCCTACTCCTAACCTCCCCTACTCCCTCCATTGCCTTGTTGCAGATGACCTGCCTAGAGGCTCTATTATGGTTGCTTGAGTGAAACATGGCCCAGGTATGAGTCCTGCAGTGTGAGGCCAAGAAACATATCTGGCGGGGTACATTTGTAACTCTCAGGCCCAGTGCAAAGATTATAAAATGATCTCCAGAGCCTGTGGATGTCATTTAAATCAGGGTCCATGATAGGAAAACAAATGGTTGAATGAGATAATAGGGGCTTGTGTGATATTCTGAATTCCTCAGTCTTTACTTTTAGCCAATTAAAATTAATTCCTTCAGCCTCACAGCCTGGAAATCCCAAGTTCCCAGACATGTCAAGTTGTGGTTCAATTTTGAGACACAGGCAATTCCTCAAGAAACCCCAGCCTGACACAATCAAATAAGCCTTGTCAAAGTCCACCTAATCAAAACCCCCACACTTAATCACATCAGCTTCTTCAGCTCAAACTAGACAGACTCCCATCAGGGGATGGGAGCTCTCAGTCAATGCTGCCTGTTATTCAAATAATCTGAGCTGCAGCACTCCAGAACTGCATCCCAGTTACGGGAAATCAGCTGCAGCTAATTAAAAGCAGTTTATTGTCTCCCACACTCTAGTCCCAGCCCGTCTTCATAACCAGGTACAGCTTGTAGTGCTTCTCCAATCACAGCACTGCATCAGGGACCTGGGCCAGGCAATTAATGAGATTGTGAAATGCAGAAAGCCAGTGAGTAAAAGCAAAGGTAAAGTTTGTGGCAGAGGAAGGGAGTCCACAGAAAGGTATAGCACTCTGAGGGAACCTGGTAAAACAGCCTCCAGATTCACACACTAGTTAGCACATTGGCAGACTGTGCTTCAACAGCCCAGTGCTTCCTGTTTCCAACATCAGTAACTTCCTCAAAACATTAGGCTTAGGGAGACTAGGCCTTTGTCCATAGCAGTATTATGTTAGATAGTGGCTTGTTAGCATTCCAATTCAAATTGACAGCTCAGGAGTCTTTTACCATAGCTTATTAAAATGTAGAGAAAAAGACGTTTTGGTCATGTATTCAATGTCAACCGAGCCAGACACAGTGGCATAACAGTTTTTGTGTAATGAGGTCTGGAGCTAAGCAAGCTCTCAATTCCTGTCTCCACCATTTACTAGCTGTGTGGTCTTGAGCACTTCCTATGCATCTCTGAGCCTGTTTCTTCATGTGTAAAATAGGGATAATGATAGAAAATAATGCATGTAACTATCATTAAATTGTAAATGGTGCATACATTTTAGGTAGATAGATGATGAGGAAGGGAAGGGAAGAAAAGGGAAGGGAAGTGGGAAAAAGGAAGGAAGGAAAGAAGGAAGGAAGGAAGGAAGGAAGGAAGGAAGGAAGGAAGGAAGGAAGGAAGGTATGCTGGCCCACTACAGTGCTTGGAACATAGAATTCATTCAACAAATGCTGGTTTTCCTCCTTTATTCTATCAACAAACCACCCCCAGGCAGAATCTGATAGAAAGAGGGTGTATTAGTCCCTCTACTGGTACCAAGTTACTGTATTAGTCCATTTTCACACTGCTGATAAAGACATACCTGAGACTGGGCAATTTATAAAAGAAAGAGGTTTATTAGACTTACAGTTCCACATAGCCAAGAAGGCCTCACAATCATGGTGGAAGACAAGGAGGAGCAACTCACTTATTACGTGGATGGCAGCAGGCAACAAAAGAGCTCGTGCAGGGAAACTCCCATGTTTAAAACCATCAGATCTCATGAGACCCATTCACTGTTATGAGAACAGCACGAGAAAGACCCACCCACATGAGTCAATCATCTCCCACATGGTCCCTCTCACAACATGTGGAAATTATGGGAGCTAGAAGATGAGGTTTTGGTGGGAATACAGAGCCAAACCATATCAGGGGGACTAGATAAGAACATGGATGGCTCACTACAAACTCATTTACTAGGAATATCACTCAATGCTCAAATCCTGTTAATATGGGATAAACTATGCCATTTCATTGAGAGAAGTAAAAAACTGCTTGTGAATTCATAGTGTACATTTTTCTTATCTGTCTCCCCTAAAAATATTACACCATTGCATGAAAGAAGGGGCTTGGTTTTGTTGACTACTATATCTCCTTCCCTAGAACAGAGTGTAAAAGCCAAAAAATGCTAGATATGTTGAATGAATGATAAATCCAATTGCAGGTATGTCTTTCTTTACACAAAATCTGTCTTCATGAAAACTGTTTGTAAATAATATGTTTTAAATGTTCCTTAATTCTTAGGAGACTCCTTATGGTGGAGCAATTCTTTTTACTTGTTTATTTAGCAAATACTCATTGGGTGCCTGTGATATGCCAGGCACTGTTCAAGGCATGGGAAATTAACAGTGAAAAAAGACATATGTATGCCCTACCCTTGTGGAGTTTAAAATATAGCGGGAAATTGACATGTTAAAAAATCCTTCTGAGCAGTATGAATGCCTATTTGGGATGTTTCAATCATTGTATAATATGTTTAGTTAAAGTAGAGTCTAGCTACACTAAAATAATCACAACCAATGATGGGCTTTTGACATTTGGGTCTGTGTTAACTAGTTCTGATGTATTCAGTGGGCTGAGGTTATTGAGGCTATAGGTACACCCTCCTATATTTCCCAAAGAGCCTGTCTGAATCTGAACACACACAAACTCTCACTGCACATTTAAATTTCCCTGTTGCACTATTCACTTTCTATGTTTCCTTTATATTCACAAGAAGATACAGTCCTCCTTTTCAAGGCACACAACTCCATTGGTGCCTGTATTTATTTCCTATCACTACTGCAACTATTTACTACAACTTAGTGGCTTAAGCAGTACTAAATTATTATCTTATTGTTCTGGGGAAGTCCAACACAGGTCTCACTGGTTTGAAATCAAGGTGTCAGCAGGGCTGTATTCCATTCTAAAGGCTTCAGGGAAAAATCTGTTTCCTTGTCTTTTCCAGTTCCTAGAAGCTATATGCATGCCTTGGCTCATGGCCCCCTTCCTCCATTTTCAAAGCCAGTGGAATAGCATCTTCAAATATCTCTCTGACTTTGACACTACTTTTCTTATCACATCTTCACCTCTCACTCTTTTACATCTCCTTGTGAACATACTGGGGTCACCCAGGTAGTCCAGGATAATCTTATCTCATGGTCCTTAATTTAATCACATCTGCAAAATCTTTTTTCTTCCAGCTTTCTTACTCCATTTGAGCTGCTATAACAAAATAGTATAAACTAGATAGCTTATAAACAACAAAAATTGATTTCTCACAGTTACGGAGGCTGGATAGTTCAAGATGGAGGTACCAACAAACTTGGTGTTGGTTGAGGGCCTGATTTTTTGTCCACAGGTGGTGCCTTCTTGCTGTGTCCTCACATGGTGAAAGGGGTGAATGAGCTTCCCTTGGGCCTGTATTTTAAGGGCACTAATGTTATTAATGAAGGCTCTGGTCTCATGATTTAATCACCTCCCAGAAGCTCCTACCTTTAAATACCATCACCTTGGTAGACAGAATTTCAGCATATGAATTTGGTGGGGACACAAACATTCAGACCATAGAACCAGATAAAGTAACATATTCACAGGTTCCAGAGACTAGGGTATGGACATCTGAGGGGGTCGTTATTCTGCCACCACAGTACTTGTGGCCCCTTTTTATCTAATATGTTTCTGCCATATAATCCTTTCTTCCCTTGCCTCTTGTTTCTTCTTGATTTTTGAATATGAATATGAAAATGTTCATGTCTTCACTCATTAAAAATAACCCTTCTTTCTGACATTATATTCCTTGGGTCCTATTTCTTTTATACTCAAACCATCAAACATCTTGAAAGGGAAAGCTATACTTGCTGCCTCTACTTCCTCAACCCCAATTGCTTTGTTCTTCTCCATAGTTCTCATCCTACTTCTTTGTCATTTCTTTCTCAGCTTTTTAATCAGCTTTTTCTATCTGTAAACATGTGTAAAGCCCTAGGCTCAGTCCTAGGTCCTGTATCCTTCTCTCTATGTACTTATTCCTACACAAGCTTTAGTGAATACCTTGACTCATTCACTCATTAATTATTTGTTGAATATCTACTCTGTGCCACTTATTTTTGTAGATATTAGATGGAGAATGTTTCAAAATCTATACCTTAGCTCTGATATATCATAAATCAGTCCATTTATCTGCATCCTCACTGCCACTGCCATCAGTTGGACAATTAAAATCCATCTTATTTTCCAGCCTCTTCCCTTGCCCCAGCCAAATCTCTTCCATACCCAGCACCCAAAGTGCCTTTTCTAAAATAAAATGATCATGTCACTTTCTTACTTTAAAGTCCTTCAAAGGATCCCCATTATCTTCAGGATAATATTCAGACCCATTAGCATGGCATACAAATCCTTCCATATTCTGGGCCCTAATTTTCTTTTCAGCTTATTTTATTGCCTGTGCCTACCCTTGTAGTCTATGCTTTAGCCATACCAAATTAATTTCTGTTCCCTAAAAGAGCTCAAGGCCTCTGTACATTGTCTTCCTGTTGTTTGAAACACCTTTCTCTCTGACACACACACACACACACACACACTCTCACTCTCTCACTCTCTCTCTGTCTCTCAACCTGGCTCACTCCTACTCAATCTGAGAACATCTCTTAGAAGAGAGTTTGTTCAGAAGCCTTTCCTGAATATCCAGGCCTAAATTTGATATTCCTCTTCTATGTTTTTCCTATCAAAAGAAAGGATAACATGACATGATATCATAATGTTTATTTCTTTTTTCTCTCTCCTTTCCTAGCTTCATACTCCTTGAGGGACAAGTGTGTATTTTAGTCATCAATACATCAATATAAGCAAAGCAGCTAGCACTATGCCTAGAAGTATAAGGTAGATGCTCAGTAATGATTTAGTGAATGAAAAAATAAATTAATGAATGAGCAAATTAAATTAAAACACAGAACAAAGACCTCACTAGAGTATCAGAGGAGAGCAAGAGAATATTTCCAGCCATTCCATATCTATTCTTATTCCTTTACTACTATGTCTATCTTTGTCTCCCAGAGTCCACACTAGGATTCAAAAGGGGAGATAGTTTCCTATCATATGAAGTGGGAAATTCCATATAAACCCACCTTGGCCCTTTTCATACCCCAAACCTCCCAGCTTTCATTATTATTTACTTATATAGGTTAAATTATTATATAACAATGAGGCAGAATTTCCAATTCCAACTTCAATTTCAATTTTACCAGAATAGAGAACCTGTCCAATCATCTACAGTTTTGCACACTATCATGAGTCTCGATGTAGCACAGAAACACAGCAGACAAAACAGAGCTCTAATGGGATGAGACTTCAGCCACTACCATTTTGCCCGGGTCTATGGAGTGCAAGTGGTAAATATTGGGAACTGAGAAGAAGAGAGAGCTTAGAAAAGACAACACCAGCATTAGCTAGAAGGAGCTTGAAGGCATTAGATTCTTGAGATGGGCCTGGGAAGTGAAATGCTACCCCTAGAGAATGAGTTGGGCACCAAAGCCAAATGTAGCCTCAGCCTTAGTTCTTGGGACCAAGACGTTTAAGATAATATGGCTTTCAAGAGGACCAAGGGGTAGAGAGCAAAGGTATGGATCAAAATATTTCTTGGATATTTCTAACAATACTAGTTAATGGAGGGCCTATAAGAACAAAAGAGAATATCTACGTTGGATTTAGCCTTCACAATTAATAAATCTTTCCACAGCTCTAGAGATTAAATAATTATTTCATTCCAGCTTTATTAAATAATACAAATTCAGCTCATTGGTAATGAAAATAATCATAAGTCACTGGAGGAAGATGAGAGATCTGACCTTTTAATTAAAGATCAGCAGTCTCTAGCAACAGTATGCTAAAATCATAAAGGCAACATGACCTTTAAATATCTTCCCTAAGGATGATGTAAATGGGGAAAATTGCATGAGTGATTGTGTAAGTGTGTGTTTACAGACACATGCACATATGTGTGTACATATACACACATACATATCTAAAATGTACTACCCTACAACAGTTAGACTGAAGATGCACTGATCCCATGAAATGTAGAAAAATCAACATAATTCTCAATAACATTAAGGTACAAAAGTAAACTGCACATATATTTTGTTTTTAATAGTTTTTACAAAATGGTCATGCATTAAGTTCAGTTACTTATATCATCCTAACCTTGTAAACACTAAGCAAATTTTCAGTATAAAATACCCATCCAAGTGTTCCAATGTTCATTTTATCTTTTGTTTTTTCCATATAAACCAAGATGAAAATCAAGTGGCTATCTTATTTAGAGTTCTTCTGGGAGTATGGAGCAGGGAGCAAGAAGTTAATTAAGCTAGCTGAGACAAAAAAAAAAAAAAAGTGGTGGTGGAATGCATTGGAAGAACATGGTATTATGTCGCAGATCCTAGGTTGGGAAACATATTCTGAGGATCTGGAATTACGAACTGCAATGCTGGTCAGAGCAAAGACAGCCACTTCTATTTTCTATCTCTTTTGCTTGATATCTTGTCTCTTAATCTCTCTGTTTCTCTGCTTCTCTCTTTTTTTCTCTGTTTCACTCTCTCCCTCCCTCCCAGCTTTCCACATACCATGTGCACATAGCCAAAACAAAGCCACCACACTCCCAGCCACATATGACCCCCGGTTTGAATGTGCAAAGAGACCAGTTGCAATCTCTTGTCCTGATTTCAATTTCTCAAAAACAAGGATTTTTTTTAACTTATTCTGCCTCTACTATGAACACTCTAGTAGATACCATGTGGGGTGTCAGCCTAGACCATACCCTATTTTCTAAAATCTTCTCTCCCAGAGGTGAAGAGCAACATCTCAATTTTTACTATCTCCTGGGCTCAGCTGGTTGAACAAGAAATGGACACTTGAGTCCAGAAACACATTATAACATTTAGTGTTATAGTTATCATGCAAAAGCATATTGCCTAGAAAAAATAACTAATCTCCCCAGAAGTGGCCTTAACCTATTATCTGGAGTTATGCTCATTTAAGCAAGAAGTATCTATTTCACATCAAGAAACAGCATATTATAATGTCATTCACAGAGCTTAATATACATTGTAAGACACTTTTCAAAATTTTATATCCAATTGAAGTAAGAGATGATCAACTTGAACTATAAAAGAAAAAATATCCGTAACACATAGATTAAAGCTGTAAGAGTTTTTCAATGTTGACTAGAAGGAGAAAGTGGCACCTGATCACTTGGTGGCATGGCACTTATCTGGCACCTTTCTCAGAGAGGCAGAGGTGTGATTCAAGTATCATTTAATTATCCTTAAAATAATTCCCTCTGAAAGAAAAGAAACAGTATCTAGGTTTTTAACTTTAAGGACTGAAATCATACATGGCATGCTATTTAAATTTTACACAATAATCCTATTACTGTCGTCAGACCTGTTTAAAGAAATCTGTTTTCTGGCATGGTCAAGGGACAGGGTTAATCTAAGATTCTCCTTGATAATTACTATTCTGCATGAGACAACTTTCAAAAACGAACAAGAGAAAATATATTCTATACTGAAAGAAGACTGAATAGAGCTTGAACTTTCTTTTGATGATTCAGAAGTCACTTCATGAAGCCACAGGGTCCCAGGGCTCATGTTATGAACATCAGTTCTCTTTGTATAGTTACTGTGGAAAGGGACCAGTTAATGGGGAATTATTAATGATAGGAGGCCAAGTAAATCGGCTTTTGTTTATACAATGAAATATGGCTACTGAAATATTATATATTTATTTATACCGTTTTGCAGGAGGCTGCATTCTTTGAGATTTTGTTTCAAACTAGATAGCATACGATAATTCAGAAATCTCCAGAGGCTAAAGAACAAAGGGCTATTAAAGAAAAATGTGTGCTTACAGCAGTGTTCCCAGTAATTTGTTTAAGTTGTAAGCAGACAGCCATGCTACATCAGCAACAAACTATGAAGACTGAGCAAACTGATAGAGATATCATTGCTGCAATCCAGTGAAACTTTCAGCAAGGCTGTTATCCAATGTACATCCAATGGCCTACATAATAATTACTACAACATGAGTTTGCGACATGCAAACTCATGTTTTTAAATCATATTTACTGAGTATTAACTCTGTGCTAAACATCATGCTGAGTATTATGAGTACAAAGATAAATAAGACACCATCCTGGTCCTCCAGGAGCTTGAAGTATGAAGAAAGAAGCCAAACTGATCAAATGATTTACAAGTACAGTGGTACAAATATGTGCAATATGTTTTGAGAGCCCAATTCAGTCTTGAGGATAGGGAGTAGAAAGCAGGTCAATCTCTTTGGAAGAAGTGATACATGACTTGATTCTTAAAGGAGTTAGAAGTGCACTAAGAAAAGGATGGGACTGCAGTCAGTACAAACAGACCTCGTGAGCAAAGATGTAGTAGCAGCAAAAACTTTGTGGACTGTGTGCAAAGAAAAGGCAAACAACTTATCTCTGCTGGATTATAAAGTATGAAGCAAAGAAAAGGCTGGGAAATGAGGGAATAGCAGATCAGCAAAAGGCTCAAAAGCAGAGTACTCGCAATGACTTTATCATTTTCCCTTTGCAATTTTAGTTCTTTAGCATTATTGTGGACATCTTATATTGACCCCATTTCATTGTCATTCTCACTATACAAACAAGTGGAAACAGATCTCAGATTTTAGTCCCTGGCATTTGAAGTTACCCTGCACCCAACTGTACTTCCCTGCCTTGTTCCATAACCAAATTTCCCCGTGCTTCACCTACTAACAGAAACTAACAGCCAAAGTGCCTGGCTTCCCTCATACCCTATCCCCAAACCTGGAAGACCTCAGTCAAATAACCTAGATGCAGGATGTCCTGATGTACCTGATGCTCTGGACCATAAGATTTTTGAATTGCTTTCCTGGTCTGGGGTTTGTAAAAGGGTATGAACCTAATTCTCGGAGGAATGGTTCTCAACATGGAAGCATCCTGAAACAGAGCAATATAAAGGGTAAGATCAGTGTTAATACAGTTAGGGAAAAGAACAGTAATGATGACAGATTTGTATAATGGCATTCAGTGAGCTTACATATGTGTAACACTCTGCTAGGAGGTTGATAGATATCATCTTGAATAACCCTGTAAGGTACATATCATCTCCACTTCACAGAAAAGGATACTAAGGCCCTGACAGGTTATATAAGTCACTCAAGGTTTCACAAGCAGTAGGTAGCAAGATTCAAACTCAGGCTTTCTGACTTCGAATTTGAAGCACTCTAAAACATAACACTCTAACAAGTGAAAGAAAGAAAACTGTAGGAACTGTTTCATTCCTTCTTTGATCCGAGCTCCTAAGCATGAAGAAGCTACCACCAGGGATATCAAAAAGGGACAAATGAGAAGTCTCTCCAGCCCCCAAATACCCTCATTCCCTCACCCTACTCTCATCTAATATCCCTTTAACAGTAAGGAAGACAATATGCCTCATTCTGCTCCTAAAGACTTAAAGTAAGAGATAGTCAGACAAGGGTTTCAATCACAGCTCCCCTTCAAACTAGCTGTGAAACTTCCAGAAACTTTTCTGAGCCAAGGCTTCATTACCTGTAAACTGGATGCCATAATAACAACCTCATCTTCCTGGTATATCATGATATTTAAATTATTAGAAGATGAAAAAAAAGCATCTATTGCAGTGAGTTTGGCCTAGAAGATGCTCAACAATCTGGAAAAGTATATTCAATCATGTTCTCTACCACCAGTACCCTTGATTTCCTCACTCCTTCGTTTTTCAAGTATGTTGTTTCTACCAATATCCAAAATTAGATTGTTTACTAAGATAATTCAAAAGCACATTTACTTTTTTCTTACTCCTGGGAAGCTAAGCATTGCAGGGGAAAGTTATGTGAATACTATGCTCAATTTTTTACATGAATCCTTATTGTTCAACCTTTTTTGCAGATACTGCTCTAACCAGATTAACAATGAATGACCTCTGTATCATCTCTTCCAGGGCCATTTCCAGGTGCAATTTTATTCAACTGGGCCTTACAAGTTGATTGACAATGCTTTTACTTTTACCAGTTTAGACCACTTGGGGACGTTCTCAAGGTCACATACCAAAGATAATTCATGTTTCTCAAGGCCTCCAAGCCTTAAACTGTAGCAGATAACCTTTTCTATCCCCATCTCTGAGGAGGAAAAAGCCATTTCATATAAACTCTTTCAACTCTGAGTGATTCCACTTCAAAAGTTTTTTATATTTTTACTTTTCTTTCCTTGCACTCTTCTTGTTTCAGAGAAAGAAGTGTCCACTTCTTCTAAGACTAATCTCTGAATTTCTTCTGCCCCTTCAGCCTTCTGGTTGTCATCGATATTTTACTTTGTCACTGCAGCCCTTCTGCCTCTTATATTTTCAGTTTTTTTTCTTTACATCACTTCCCTTTCTTTGGCCTGCAAACCTGTTCAAATCTTCTTTTAATTAACTAAAATTCTAGCATCCAGCAAAGCGTGTAGGAAATGGTAGACAATCAATTCATATATATTATATGTACAAATCTTCTTGTGAAAAATCTATTCTGTGGAAAAAAATTCTATATAAAAAATTGTTCTCAGCCGGGCATGGTGGCTCATGCCTGTAATCCCAACACTTTGGGAGGCCGAGGTGGGCATATCACGAGGTCACGAGTTCGACACCAGACTGACCAGCATTATGAAACCCCGTCTCTACTAAAAATACAAAAAATTAGCCAGGCATGGTGACACACACCTATAATCCCAGCTACTCTGGAGGCTGAGGCAGGAGAATTGCTTGAACCCGGGAGGCGGAGGTTGCAGTGAGCCAAGACTGTGTCACTGCATTCCAGCCTGGCGACAGAGCGAGACTCCGTCCCAAAAGGAAAAAACAAAAAACAAACAAACAAACAAAAAACATTGTTCTCTTCACTCTAAATAGGTGTTGAAGGAGTAGTTTATATTCAGTTCTGCTTTCTCACGTCCAATTCCAATTCCCTACTCAAATTAGCATAGTCTGGTTTCTGTCCTCACTTCCCCATAGATATTGCTCAGACTAGATTAGATTATCAACAAATGACCTCTTTTTAATTTTTATTTGAATAGTGTTGGGGAAACAGGTGGTGTTTAGTTGCATGGAAAAGTTTTACATTTTTATTAATATTTCAATAAGTTTTGGGGGAACAGGTGGTGTTTTGTTACATGGATAAGTTCTATAGTGATGATTTCTGAGATTTTGGTGCACCCCTCACCCAAGCAGTGTACACTGTACCCAATGTGTAGTCTTTTATCCATCACCCCCCTCCCACCCTTCCCCCAAGTTCTTGAAGTCCACTGTATCATTCTCATGCTTTTGCGTCCTCATAGCTTAGCTCTCACTTATGAGTGAGAACATATGATGTTTGGTTTTCCATTCCTGAGTGACTTTACTTAGAATAATGGTCTCCAATTCCATGCAGGTTGCTGTAAATGCCATTATTTTGTTCCTTTTTATGGCTGAGTAGTATTCCATGGTATATATATATTTTTTCCTCTGGGTAGATATCCAGTAGTGGCATTTCTGGATCAAATGGTAGATTTACTTTTAGTTCTTTAAGGAAACTTCACACTGTTTTCCACAGTGGTTGTAATAGTTTACATTCCCACCAGCAGTGTGAAAGTGCTCCCTGTTTTACCACATCCATGCCAACGTCTATTATATTTTTTATTTTTTTTATTATGGCTATTCGTGCAGGAATAAGGTGGTATTGCATTGTTGTTTTGATTTGCATTTCCCTGATAATCAGTGATGTTGAGCGTTTTTCCATATGCTTGTCGGCCATTTGCATATCTTGTTTTGAGAAATGTCTTTTCATGTCCTTGGCCCACTTTTTGATGGGACTGTTTGTTTCTTTCTTGCTTATTTGTTTGAGTTCCCAGCAGATTCTAGATATTAGTATTTTGTTGGATGCATAGATTGTGAAGATTTTTCTCCCACTCTTTGCGTTGTCTGTTTACTCTCCTGATTATTTCTTCTGCTGTGCAGAAGCTTTTTACTTTAATTAAGTCCCATCTATTTATCTTTGTTTTTGTTGCATTTGCTTTTGGGCTCTTGGTCATGAAGTCTTTGCCTAAGCCAATGCCTAGAAGGGCTTTTCCTATGTTATCCTCTAGAATTTTTATGGTTTTACGTCTTAGATTTAAGTCTTTGATCCATCTTGAGTTGATTTTTATATAAGATGAGAGATGAGGATTCAGTTTCATTATTTTACATATGGCTTATCCTAGCACTCAATTTGTTGACTAGGGTATCCTTTCCCCAAGTTATGCTTTTGTTTGCTGTGTCTAATATCAGTTGGCTGTAAGTATTTGGGTTTATTTCTGGGTTCTCTATTCTGTTCCATTGGTCTATGTGCCTATTTATATTCAGTACCATGCTGTTTTGGTGACTATAGCCTTAGAGTACTGTTTGAAGTCAGGTAATGTGGAGCCTCCAGATTTGCTCTTTTTGCTTTGTCTTGCTTTGGCTATGGGGCTCCTTTTTGGTTCCATATGAATTTCAGGATTTTTTTTCTCTAGTTCTGCAAAGAATGATGATGGTATTTTGATAGGAATCCCATTGAATCTGTAGATTGCTTTTGGCAGTATGGTCATTTTTACAATATTGAAAACCATACAAATACATGGAAATTAAATAACCTGCTCCTGTATGATCATTGGGTCAACAATGGAATCAAAATGGAAATTAAAACATTATTTGAACTGAACAATAATAGTGATAGAACATATCAAAACCTCTGGAATACAGCAAGAGTGGTGCTAAGAGGAAAGTTCATAGTACTGAATGCCTACATCAAAAAGTCTGAAAGAGCACAAATAGACAACATAAGGTCACACCTCAAGGAACTAGAGAAACAGGAAATAACAAAGATCAGAGAAGAACTAAATGGAATTGAAACAAAAAAAATACAAACGATAAATGAAACAAAAAGCTGGTTCCTTGAAAAGATAAACAAAATATATGGACCATTAGCGAGGTTAACCAAGAAGAGAGAAGATCCAAATAAGCTCATTAGAAATTAAATAGGAGATATTACAACTGATACTACATACATAGAAAAGATCATTCCAGGCTACTATGAACATCTTTATGTGTACAAACTAGAAAATCTAGAGGAGATGGATAAATTCCTGGAAATATACAACTGTCCTGTATTAAACCAGGAAGAAATAGGAACTATGAACAGACCAGTGACAAGTAGCCAGATTGAAATGGTAATTTTAAAAATTGCCAAAAAAAAAAAAAAAAAAAGGTCCAGGGCCAGGTGGATTCACAGCTGAATCCTATCAGGCATTCAAAGAACTTATACCAATCCAGTTGACACTACTCCAAAAGATAGAGAATGAGGTAATCTTCCCTAAATAATTCTATGAAGCCAGTATCATCCTAATACCAAAACCAGGAGAGGACATAACAAAAAAAAAGAGAACTATAGACCAATATCACTGATGAGCATAGATGTAAAATTCCTAAACAAATTACTAGCTAACCAAAACCAACAGCATATCAAAAAGATAATCCACTATGATCAAGTAGGTATCATACCAGGGAGGCAGGGATGGTTTAACATATGCAAGTAAATAAATATGATACACCACATAAACAGAATTAAAAACAAAAATCACATGATCATCTCAATAAATGCAGAAAAGGCATTAGACAAACTCCAGCATCCCTTTATGATTGAAAACCTCAGCAAAATCTGCATAGAAGGGACATACCTTAAGATAATAAAAGCCATCTATGACAGACTCACAGCCAACATTATACTGAAAGGGGAAAATTTGAAAGCATTCGCCCTGAGAACTGGAACACTATAAGAATGCCATGCCCATTGCTCCTATTCAACATAGTACTGGAAGTCCTAGCCAGAGCAATCAGAGAAGAGAAGGAAATAAAGGGCATCCAAATTGGTAAAGAGGAAGTCAACCTGTTGCTGTTTGCTGATGATATGACTGTATACCTAGAAAACCCTAAAGACTCATCCAAAAAGCTCCTAGAACTGATAAGTGAATTCAGTAAATTTCACGATACAAAATTAATGTACACAAATCAGTAGCACTGCTATACACCAACAGTGACCAAGATGAGAATCAAATCAAGAACTCAACCACTTTTGCAATAGCTGTAAAAAAGATAAAATACTTAGGAATATACCTATCCAAGGATGTCAAAGACCTCTACAAGGAAAACTACAAAACACTGCTGGAAGAAATCATAGACGACACAAATGGAAACACATCCCATGCTCATGGAAAAGTTCTTTCTTGGTGATTTCTGAGATTTTGGTGCACCCATCATCTGAGCAATGAACACTGTACTTACCCCCTCTCATCCTTCCCCTTGAGTACCCAAAGTCCATTATATCATTCCTACGCCTTTGTGTCCTCATAGCTTAGCTCCCACTTATAAATGAGAACATAAAATGTTTGGTTTTCCATTCCTGAGTTACTTTACTTAGAAGAATGGTCTCAACTCCATTCATATTGCTGTGAATGCCATTATAGATTTCTTTTTATGGCTGAGTAGTATTCCATGGTACATATATCCCACATTTTCTTTATGCACTCGTTGGTTGATGGGCATTTACACTGGCTCCATATTTTTGCAATTGTGAATTGTGCTTCTATAAACATGCATGGATGTGGTGAAAAGGGAACACTTGCACTGCTGGCGGGAATGTATACTAGTACAACCACTATGGAAAGCAGTACGGAGATTTCTTAAAGAACTAAAAGTGGAACTACCATTTGATTCAGCAATCCCACTACTGGCTATCTACCCAAAGGAAAATAAGTTATTATATGAACAATGAATGTCTTCTTTATCATCACTTCCTGCGCCATTTCCAGGTGTAATTCTATTAAACTTCAGACCACATTTTACAGCATTTATCCCTGTGGCAAGTAAAGTCTTCCCTATTGGCTTCTGTGACATTCATCCATTTATTTCACAAATACTTCTTGGGCAATTACTATGCTGAGATAAAATAATGAATACAGAAAAGCTTCTAACCTCAAGGAACATATGGGCTAGTGAGTATGCACTTATCTGATTATTAAATCTTTTTGATTACTCTTGCTTGATATCTTTTATGAGCTCTTCTCCCTCCTCATATTTCCTGAATATAAATAAGAGTTTCACAAGGAAATGTGCTCAGTCTTTTCATGCAAGACATCCACTCCCCACAATGCCACTAATCCCATAGAGTAATTGGTCACACCTATGACAGTATCTCCCAAATCCATGTTCTTCACTGACTTTCCTCCTGAGGATCACACTGCATGCATTTCCAGCTGCCTGTTGCTTACATCTAGCTGAATATTCAAATAACAATTGAGCTCAATATGTTGCAGCCTGATTTCATCACCTGTCTCATCTAACAAATTGCTCCAGTGATTTTGACTTTGATTTATGAACTAACATTGTCCCAGTTGACCAGAATTCACATCATATCATCTTTAAGGCCTCCTCCCTTCTATCACCTCTAACAAGTTGATAAAATTCTGTAGATTTTCTTCTCCCTATCTTTTACCTGTTGCAGCCATTCTCTTTCTCTGCTATTAGAATGGTTTAGAGCATCATCACATATGACTTAAATAATTACAGTAATTTCTTAACTGTTTCTCATCCTTCAGCTTCTCTTACTTCAACCCAACATTCTTAGATGTGCCTTCTTAAATTAAATCTCCTCTCTTCAAAAATTATCAATGGATTTCTGTTCCAAAAGGAATAAAATTTAAACCATTATTCCTAATCATCCAAGTTTCTTAGTATCATCCCTCATAGTACACTTTTCACATACTCTACATTCTAGCCACATGAAACTCTCACTGTTCTTGAAACATGTCCTGCACTTTGATTTTAGTGTATCTTTCCTTTGCTTTTTTTCTCCCCAGAATGCCCTTCTCCAACATCCCCATTTGCTGAGTAATCAACTTTCAAGTCTCAATGTAAGAACAACCTACTTCTAAGAAATCTTCTAAGAATAGTCCACTTCTCATATACGATACTTCTATTATATTTTATCTGGATTTTATTTATGGCATTTTTTACAGTTTTGTTTCTGAGTTATCCTAGAGTTTGTCTTTCATATGTTTCATTTAAATATTAAGTTGTAATTTTTTGAGAATGGGACTATGAGCCATTAGCCTTTATATCTGCCACATCTAGCTCAGTCAGTGCCTTGTATGCAGTAGATGCTCTGCAGCCATTGATTTGAAATGAAGTGCAAACAACACCTGGCAGAAAAATCCCCATCACAGAACTGTAGTGAATGTAAAGTGATCAAATTATTTTCTGTTAATTAAGGGAGGCAGGTAAAAAGCAGCAGGGCATTAAGAACTTGAAGGATAAATATACTTCAAGTGGCAAAGGGAACGGAAAGGGAAGGATGAAGATTCCAAGAAAACTTGGCTGACTGCACAATTTTGCCACCTCTCCCCTCCAGCTTGGCTTATCTTCACTTCAACAGAGAGAGAGAAAAAAAGAAAGTGGTGTACTAAGTTTGGCTGCCACCCCAAATGGGCAAACACATGCATATCTTAGACTGATAACTTAGTCCCAACTTGAATCCACATCCCTTGGATCTTCCAAATTGCAATTTATGCTGTTTGCCACTAAGGGAAATTGTTAAGATAGTTATCATTATAAGGTGATCTAAATTCCTTCAAAACATGACCCAAAATGCTGTTTCCACATGTACATCATATTTTACAATATAGCCATATTCCTGAAGTGCCCTCTGCAAATCAAACTTCTCAATACCCTGCTGCTTTTTCTGGATCCTACTTTAACTCCACTTGCCACTGCCTCAGCACATTCTCTGCCATTTTCAGCTCTATCAGGAACTGCCTGTCACTCCAGCTTCTCACTCTCCACTCCTGTCAGCAGCTTTTGATTATTTCTACCTCAACACCTAGACTTAGAAAATGGGCTCAGTCTTCACAGAAAACATATGAAAGTTCTTAGGCTGACTCAATTCTCCATCTCATGGCACTGGTGCTTTGAACTGAGTCTTCCTCTACCTGACTCACTGTTTGGCTGCCTCTTATTTCTGACTCCTAACTGCTTGGCTAACGTTTCACCATCTGCTTTCCTCTGCTTTTCTAACTCCTGGAGATTACCTACTATCCAATCTGCCCAGGGTATGAGCCTACCACTTTATTTAGATCTCTGATGGTTCTATTACCGTGTACTTGTCTAGGTCACTTCCAGCTCACAACTTGCCCAACTCTTCACTTACCATACCTATTCCAACACTGACTTTTTCACCTGATTCTGACCTGCAGTTTGTCCTAACTGATACCTACTTGACCATGACAGCCCTAAGAAAGAACCGCTGGGTTCCTGTCTTGGTGCACTCAATCTTCTTCTACCACTTCTCTCATTTGTTTTATCCTCAGGCACTTTTTTTCTTTAGGTCTAAAGCAGTCCTATGTATAGGAAATGCAGTTAACTACATATTTAAAGTTCAAGAAACTTCTAAGGTCTTAAAAACCTATAAATATTTCCTCGGCTTATTCCCTCAGTGTTATTCTCTTCTGTACAAAAATCCCCACTATGTTAGCCAGTTTTTTAGCTATAACTTAAAGGCAAGAATATTATCTCTGTGAAAGTACAATTTACTTATAAGGCACACTACTGTAGCAAGGCTCTGTTCCATTAATCTGTTTATCATTTTAATCCTGGGTCCTCATCATGATCAGTTTTATGTATTTTTCTAGAATTGTAGGACATTAAGTCAATTTATGCAAGTATCTCAGGATTTATGAGACTTGTGAATGGTAATCTTGTTATACCTCTTACATCAAAGTTGAGATAATTCCCGAGAAGGAGGTAACCAAAGGAATGCTATAACTTCTAAGGCCATATAAGAACTCATCCCAGGCAAAGTGAGATCTGTCCCTCATAAATCCTGTCTCAAATCAGTCAAACTCTCTTGGGAGAGCTCAGCAGAGCCCTGAGTGGTGTCCCTGACAATTCTCAAGACAATGTTAAGGTATGAGAGTTGAGAAGCCTTATAACTTCTAGCAGTTAAAGATGTATAGCCCATTGAAGAACAAATGTACAGTAGAGCTCAACACAAATTTAACTGTCTATGTCACCATCCACAGTAATAGCAGGGTCATGAAAATAGCAGGGTGGTCCCAAGGGAGACTAGAGTGGCCTCCAGACAGTTCTGACATGAGAAGAATTGACAGTACTTCTGAATTGCCATGATTGCTTATGCTAGAGAGTTTGAGGACCAGGTCTCTCTTCAGTAAAGAGGACATTCCACTGCAGAGAAGCTACACCTTTATACCAGGCAACCTGTAAAGGGAGTGAGCCAAGCCAAAGGAACTCAGTATGGACATAAACAGCATGGCATGAAGTCTCTAAGCCACAGAGGAAAGACATAGTGTAATCAGAAATCCTGGTATGTAAAAGGTACCAAAGGAAGAAACAAAGTAAAATATAAAGAATACAGCCTATATATAGTTCCCAATTTGGAGATAGGCTTTCTTATGGCAATCATTTTAGTAGAACTACTAACACATTAGGTCCTGGAAGGGAAATCTACATCTGCTATGTTCTTAATGTATTCCCCAAAACCCACATGTTAAAATTTAATCACCAACATAAAAGTATTAAGAAGTGGGGCCTCTAGGAGGTAATTAAGTGATGAAGGCTCTACCCTCATCAATGAGGTTAGCAATTTTTTTTTTTTTGAGACGGAGTCTCGCTCTGCCGCCCAGGCTGGAGTACAATGGGGTAATCTCCGCTCACCATAAGCTCCGCCTCCCGGGTTGAAGCCATTCTCCTGCCTCAGCCTCCCGAGTAGCTGGGACTACAGGCACCCACCACCACACCCGGCTAATTTTTTGTATTTTTTTTTTTTAGTAGAGACGGGGTTTCACCGTGTTGGCCAGGATGGTCTCGATCTCCTGACCTCGTGATCCGCCCGCCCCGGCCTTCCAAAGTGCTGGGATTACAGGCGTGAGCCACCGTGCCCAGCCGGGATTAGCAATATTATAAAAGGGCTTGAGGGGACTAGCTAGGCCCTTTTGTCCTTCCATCTCATCCAACATATGAGGACACAGTTCTCAAGGCACCAACTTGGAAGCAGAGAGCAAGCCCTTACCAGAAACCAAACCGGCCAGCACCTTGCTCATGAACATCCCAGCCTCCAGAACTGTGAAAAATAAATTTCTGTTCTTTGTAAGATACCCAGTCTCAGATATTTTGTTACAGTGGCCCAAATGGACTAAGACAAGGTCATTCGCTTTCCTGAATGCTTTCCCAATCTAATTCAAACATCAAACATCCCTTACCAAGTCTCTGAAAACCACAAAGCAATAAGCCATTTTGCTGGTGAAGTTAAAACAATGCAAAAATCTGATCAACAAGTTCTTTGCCCTCCTTTAGCAAGTTCAGATTCTGAAATATTGACAAGGAAAGCTGGGAGAGGAAGGCTGCAGTAAAGGGAAGAAAGAAAATGATTTCAGTCCCCAAGTCTCTGCTTGCCAGCCTTTATCCACCTAACCCCAAAGTCAAAGAATGCATTTCCACACACTTTCCCACATTTGTTTCCCCTCCTCAGTCTCCCAGAAGCTCTTCAGTCTCAAATGGGAGATAATCTTCAGATCAATGAGGGCTGATGTTAAACTCTTACTAAGCCGTGTTTTCCCAGCTGGGGGTAAATTCCGCTTGCCTGGATGTAAAACTTCCTAATTAGAAATGTCAAGTCTCTGTTTAAATATCAAGGAAGGAACTGGGAGTAGGAAGCACCAGGCTATAAAAATGTTTAACTCTTTCTTAAATCTGAATTTGAAGGCTTTGGTTAGTGAAACCTGCAGAGTTAAACTCTGGGTTAATCTTTCATTCATTTTATACTTGATGGTGCTTTGCGGAGGGGGTGGTGAGTGCGGGGTTAAAGAATGTGGTGTGACACAGGAGGCGTGGTAACTACAGAACGTCTTAAATAATTGACTCGAGTAGCTAGAGAAGACAGTGAAAAATCCTTTGTTCCAGAATACTGCCATTCCCAGACCTTACTGCACTGACTAGAAATTTCCAAATGTCTTACTTTTCTATGTTAAGGCATGGAAGTCCCAACAAAAAGGTAGAAAAATACCTGAGAATAGGAATGAACTGTTATTATCAGCCATTAACTCCTTCATGTAAATGTGTTTATCATAATAGCCAAGCGGGTTGTGTTAAAAATATCACCTCATTCTTGGGGTAGAAGAAAATATTGGGCAAAGTGACACAAATTGATCATATCACCCTATATTACCCCCGTTCAAAAAGGGCTGGGTGTCTGGAGTTAGCAACTTGCTTGTTAGCTTTTATAGTTCTCAGGACGGCTGAGAATGATGAGCTGGAGGCATTTCTCAAATTCAGAAAGTGGGGAACTTCTCTCCTCCTTGTGTATCTCACCTCTCCAAGTTGTGAGCCCATGTCAGAGTGTGTATAGGTTCAATTACCAGCTGGCTTTTACAATCTAAATTCCTTGTTTGTGGAACATTGGAAGTAACAGGTCAAGCTGAAATGAATGAGGAATTTTTCCCAAAAAGCTAAAGAAAGTTTCTGTCTCATGTTTCAACTTTTTCCAGAAATAAAATAGAGTTTGCCAGGTGACATATCCAGGTTGTAATTGATAGCTGGGTAAGTAACATTTATCATAATTAGTTCTGTCCCCGGTGCCAGCCCCAAGCAGCTTTTCAGTTGAGTCTCTGGCTGAGGTAACCATGCCAAGGAGAATGGGAGGCCCCCAGCCATCACAAAACCTCATTTTATGCCAGGTCCACCTCATCTGCTCAGAAATATGGAAACCCACACAATTTTGAATGCATGACAGAAACTTCCTGTGCTATTGCTTTGTTTTAATGGGGCAGCTTAACCAGCTCTCTCAAATCAGATATATTAGAAATGTTGAAGAAGACGGTGTGCTGCCAGAAGCAAAATGGCTTGCTGCTTTCTTCCCATAATGTGACTGTCCCAACACTGTCCCTGAATGTGGCTTTTTCCTTTGAAAAGTATTCAGGAAAACTAGGAACTCAAGTGGAGTTGTTAGCACTAGTGCTTCTTTTCAAATAGGTGACACATGGATTTTGCTACATCTGGGGACCAAAGGACATTCAGCATGGCAAGAGCTAGGTGGCAATTATACTGCATGCTCAGTGTTACAGATTTGAGTGTTTCTGTTACATTTTTTTTTGTCACTTTATACACTGCTATTGACTCTGAGTTGCAAGCTTTAATGTACCTGGCTGAATAATGAGAAATCACAGAGAGACTCTGTAGCTGTTCTTCCCAAATGAGTGATAAAGGTCTGGGAAAGGGTTACATAAACACGAGAAAATGTTTCCAGAGATGTATCAATGTTGGTGAGTAAACCAGTGTTATACCCTAAGAACCACATCTGGAAGCCACTGGCAAATTGTATGTTGACCTACACAGCTGGAAGTCAGGTCATGAGACCCTTAAGGATACTGTCACATTAACATACAAAATGGGAGTTAAGTACCTCATTCCAAGACCTAGGTATAATTTGCATGTAGACTAAAAACAGAAAATTGTGTACTTCCTGATGCTGTTGTGTGGCTTTCCATAATCAACCACTGAGGACTTTTCCTTTTATTTCCTGGGGACTTTTCATTTGCACAGAAGTCAGTGTGGAAAAAAAAAATGCCTACAATCAATGGGCAACTGAGGCCAGAAACTTAAATGTGATTGAGGGCTCAGAATCTAGGCTTCATTGGACCCCAGAGTTGGACTCTAGACTTTGGCAACAACGCTGATTGCTAAGAATAAAATTCATGTCTCTTAGAGGAATTTAGTCCCTACTTATGGTCAGCTGCAGGAAATATTAGTGGAGAAAAATTGTGAAGCAAGCCTCTCTAAAACAGCTACCCTGGCCCATCTTTATCAAAGGAAAAGGGACTTTGCACACTTTGAGGTGACAGAGCTCTGCAAATGACCATGCCTAAGGCTAGGTTTGTGATAACAGAACTGCTATTACTGGGTTGATTTATTCCAATATTTGGCCAGCCGCTGCCCAGGAGAAAAATGGCCTATCTTTGATGTCCTTAACTTCACCTAAGGCCTCCCAGAAGCAGAGGACCAAGGAAGGCAAAGCTCTTGACCAGAGTCACGTAGTTTATTTCTTTAAAAAACTAAAAGCTGAACATTTGAATTGATAACTTTTTGATTTAGTCTTCCTCACTAGTTTTGCTACCAGACACCAAATTCTGGTTGTTCCAGAATTCCCTCGTGCTAGGCTAAAAAGAAAAGTACCTAGAATGGTCTTTAGTTTCCCCACACTTATTAAACTAGCAATTGAATGGCTATGTGTGTTTGGATGAAGCTGGTGTGCTATATTTAGAATTACAAAGGCTTTTTGGCATCAGCCACCTATAAATGATTCAGATCAAAATTTCTATGGGGCCTTTCTGTAATAAATTGCCTCAAATAGTCAAAATAAACATTTCACTTATATTTAGAGATGTACAGATTGCTGAAAGTTGTTTTAAATTATAAATGATAAATGTTAAAGCATTTGAGAGGGAGGTAAATATATACTGTGGTGTTCTGTTCAATTATATGCTGAACACCTGTACTGTCTAAATGATAGTGTTTGTTTGCTGGAAACACTTAACTATAGACTAAAGGGCATGTCAGCTGCATTTAGTCCTTGGAACGTTAGAAGTTCCATCCTTTTAAGGTTCCATCATTGGAAGGAACCCAGCAGTGTGATTGGTGATGATTTGTCATGACCTATGTTGACCAGTTATATCCAGTAATGTATGGCCAAGAGTATGGTGACCAGCCAAGACTGGCTGAAACCAGGGATGACTGGTTGTGATCAGCCATGACTGGCAACTGACTCAGACAGTGGATATTGGCCAGGATGAGCTAAGACTGACTGTGACCAGCTGTGACTGGTGGAGACCAGCAATTACTGGCCATAACAGACCAAGACTGGCTGTGACTGGCAGAGACCGGCCATAATAGGCAGTGATTGGCAGAGATAGACTGTGAGTGGCTGTAATCAACAAAGATCTGTCGTGACAGGCCAAGGCCAGTGTGAACAGCAGAGACTGGCCAAGATTGGCCAAAAGCAGTGGAGACCAGTCAAGACTGGCTGCAATGGGCTGAGATCAGCAGAGACCAGCTGTGACCAGTTGTAATAGGCCAAAACTAGTGGTGCCCAGTGCAGACCAGCTGACACCAGCTGCAACCAGCCAAGACCAACACACACCAGGCATGATTGGTTGTAACAGGCCAAGACCAGCAATGACTGGTGAAGAATAGCTGAAACAGGTTGTAATAGGCAAAGACTGGCCACAGTCAGCCGCAATTGTCCAAGACCAGCCATGACTAGTTGTAACAGGCAGAGATGATGGTAATCAGCTGAGACTGGCCAATACTGGTAGAGACTAGCTGCAACTGGACATAACTGGCAGTGACCAGCCATGACCAACTGCAATCATTTGAGACTGGCCACAACCGGCCAACACCAGCAGAGACCAGCTGCAACCAGTCGTTTCTGGCTGTGACTGGCAGTGACAGCTCTCTGTCAGGCTTATACTAGAAGGGCCTTGGGGATCCCTTTCTCTTGTAAATGGGGAAACAGGCCATGGGGAATCAACTCAGGTATCAGGTCTGTTGTCAGAGTAGGGAGGCATGGATGCCTCGGTGTCCAGAGTAAGCTGGGGTGAATTCAAATTCTCACTTCTTTGCTCCTCCCCCAGCCCCGAAACCTTGAGCTTCTGAGTCCCATGTGGATGCACGGTGATCCATAATTCAGAGAATGGGTAGGAGCAGCAGGACCAGAGAAGGAGAGGACAATGTGGGGGTATAGTAGAGAGTCCAGCTATTAGCCTGAGGGGGATGCTAAGTTAACCCACAAAGTAATGGAGAGAGAAGGAAAGATAAAAGCAAAACAAGCTCCACGCAGTCCAGAGTAAGGGTGCAGAGTCCTTCCACATTTGTGAGGGAGGTAGGTTATGTGGGCTGCAGAGAACACCCTATTCAAGCTTTGCCTACCTGCAAGGTGCTCCTTAGCTCTCACACCCTCCCACCCATCTCTCCCTAGCCTTGTGAGATACTCAAGCCTTGTCATTCAGTTGTGTTTCTTGTGATTCAGGGACTGTAGCTGCAGGGTGCATGGGAATTGGGAAGTGGGTGGTATGTCCTGTTCTAACACTTGTTAAAGAAAAAATTATTCAAACACTTGTTAAAATGGATGAAAAGGCAGACTTTATTCTAAAGGGACTAACTGCAGTTACGAGAGAGATCCAGCTCAACTCCGAATAAAAATGAAGGAGTTTGTTGCTAAGGAGCAACGGGAGTTGGGGGGAGGGACAAATGGAAAATTACTAAAATGAAACATTAGAGGTTAAGTATCCTGTTAAACAGACTTCACAGGATTTTTGCTGAAGGCAAGCAAAGGTGGTCAGATACCAGGAGTTGGTGATGAGGAATATAATCAAATAGCAATGGTAGGGGATTTTCACTAAACTTACTAATTAGCATTCTTGCTTCAACTAGACCAAACTGGCCAATGTCAGGGGACTAGTT
The DNA here is from genome assembly GCF_029281585.2 of Gorilla gorilla gorilla. Lineage (NCBI taxonomy): Eukaryota > Metazoa > Chordata > Mammalia > Primates > Hominidae > Gorilla > Gorilla gorilla. The sequence goes on from NC_073247.2 coordinate 140,377,896, forward strand.
AGAATGACGGTTCAGAGGAGCCTAACTCAATTTGGTCAAAAAAGAAGAGAGGTCTTTGTCATCTTTCATGAGACAGGAGTGATAAATACATGAAAAACAGTGAAAACATAGGTCATATTAAAGTGATTTATTTATATACCAATATTACAGTATTACAGTACTCTATGCTTGTTTATATATTTACTTTTACTAGTGAGCTTTATACTTTCACATGCTCTCATTTTGCTATTTACCATCCTTTTTGTTTCAACTTGAAGAATTCACATCAGCATTTCTTCTCAATCAGATCTGGTGGTGATGGCCTCCCTCAGATTTTGTTTGTCTGGGAAAGTCTTTATTTCTCTTTCATTTTTGGAAGACAGTTTTGATTGGTGTAGTTTTCTAGGTTAGTAGGTTTTTTTTGTTTTTCTTTTTTTCCCCCAACACTTTGAATATATAATTCCTATCCCTCTGGCCTCCAAAGTTTCTGCTGACAAATTTGCTGATAGTCTTACTGTAGCTCTCTTGTACATAGTGAGTCATTTTCTTCTCTTGCTGTTTTTTTGTTGTTGGTTTTTTGTTTTTGTTTGGTTTTTGTTTTCTTGAGACAGAGTCTCACTCTGTTGCCTAGGCTGGGGTGCAGTGGTGTGATCTTGGCTCACTGCAACCTCTGCCGCCCAGGTTCAAGTGATTCTCCTGCCTCAGCCTCCTGAGTAGCTGGGATTACAGGTGCCTGCCACCACGCCCAGCTAATTTTTTTGTATTTTTAGTAGAGACAGGGTTTCACCATCTTGGACAGGCTGGTCTTGAACTCCTGACCTCGTGATCCACCCACCTCAGCCTCCCAAAGTGCTGGGATTACAGGCGTGAGCCACTGTGCCCAGCCCAATTTTCAAACCTCTTTGTAATTGACTTTGAAATTTTGATTACACTATGTCTCAGTGAGGACTTCTTTAGATTCTTCTTATTTGGGCCTTTGTGTTTCATGAATCTGGATGTCCATTTTTCTTCCAGGTTTGAGAAGTTATCAGCGACTATTTCTTTAAATAACCTTTATAAACCTTTATCTCTTCTCCTTCTGAGATTCCCTTGGTGTGTATGCTGGTTCACTTGATTGGGTCCTATTAGTCCCACAGGTGTTTTTCACTCTTTTTTATTCTCTTTTTTCTTTTTGCTTCTCTGGCTAGATAATTTCAAATGACTTGTTTTCAAATTTGCTGATTCTTCTGCTTGATCAAGACTGCTGTTGAAGTTCTATTGAATTATTCAATTTATCATATTCTTCATATCCAAAATTTGTCTTTGGTTCTTTTTATGATTTTTATCTCTTTCTTGATATTTTCATGTTATTTGTGTATCATTTTATCGATTTTGTCCAGCTGTCTTTTTTTTTCTTTTTGAGATAGAGTCTCACTCTTTCGCCCAGGCTGGAGTGCAGTGGTGTGATGTTGGCTCACTGCAAGCTCCACCTCCCAGGTTCACGCCATTCTCCTGCTTCAGCCTCCTGAGTAGCTGGGACTACAGGCACGTGCCACCACACCTGGCTAATTTTTTTGCATTTTTAGTAGAGATGGGGTTTCACCATGTTAGCCAGGATGGTCTCAATCTCCTGACCTGGTGATTCCCCCGCCTCGGCCTCCCAAAGTGCTTGGATTACAGGCATGAGCCACCGCGCCTGGCCCAGTTGTTTTTTTTTTTTTTATACCTCACTTAAGATGATTATTTTGCATTCTTTGTCAAGAAATTCATTGGTGTCCATTTATTTGGGGTAAGTTACTGGATATTTCTTTTGTTCCTTTTATGGCAGGATAGTTCTTTGATTCTTCACGTTCCTTGTACCTTTGCATTGGTGTCTGAGCATTTGAAGAAGTGCATAAAAGAAGTCTTTATGGATTGGTTTCAGCATGGAAATACCTTCAATAATCAGCCCTGCAAAAGATTCTGGGAGCCTCTCAAACATTTTTTGTGGTTGTTCCCACTCTATTTTTCTGCTTGCCTCTCGGGGTAAAGGTCTCAGGTTTGGCTTTATTATTTATTTTATTATTTTTTTTTAAATTCCTCTCAATCACACACAGCCATGCAGGCCATGATATACCTTTCACCCCATTTCTCTAGGGCAGTGCACTGAAATGTCAGGATGCTGAAAGCAAGCTTCACTTCTCTCCCTTCCTCCTGAAGGAGAAGTCTCAGGGTTGTGTGCCTTTTCTCAATCTCACAAGGCCTCGCAGGCTGTTGAGAGCTATCTGCTCCTTTTCCCTAGTGGAGTTACTGGAATGCTGATAGTCGGGGTGCAAGTTATACTTCTCTCCCTTCTCCCTGAAAAAAAAAGTCTCAGGATTGTGTACTTTTGTTCAATTCTGCAGTGCCATGCTGGCTGCTGAAAGTCATCTGTCCCTTTGCCGTAGAGGAGTGGACTGCAATGCCAGGAGGTTGGATGAAGTTCCAGTTTTCTTCCTTCCTTGCGAAGGAGAACTCTTAGAGTTGTACACTTTCTCTCAGTCCTGAAATAGTGTGTAAGCTTCTGAAAACCCCTGACTTTTTTCTTTATTCTTGGCTGCCTGAGGGCATTTTTACTATGCTGGTTGCCTCAGCAGTCTGAGTGAGGTGAGACAGTAGATCTTTCAGACAGTGCTATGAAAGTGTGGGAATGTCAGGTGCATGCTTCACTCATTCCTTATCCCAAGGGAGAAATGGATGAAATGGATCTCTTTCAATGCTGTGTTGTATGCCAGCTTAGGGGAGGGACTGACACAGACAAAGTGAAATTATTGTTCTTTCCCATTTCAAAGTGTTTTTTTTTTTAAATCAGTTTTGTGTTCATCTGAGGTGCTACAACATATTAACTGGACTTAAGAGTCTTCATTAAGTTATTTTGGCCCAAATATCATTATTCTATTGATGTTTCTGTAGGAGGACAAGGATTAGGACTTCCACAATCTTGCTGATGTCATTACTGCAGTGTTACAAATTTTATTGTTAACATAATTCTTCTAAGGATTAACCTAATCTGGTATAGCCAGATTCCTTAAATCTGGGACTTTTTCATAGTTTCTGAGTTGAGCAGATATTTATTGAATGCGTACTATGTGCCAGGTATAGTAGGAATGAATTCAGAGAAATGTATCCTTTTACCTCACTTCAGAATCAGATGCACATAGCTCAGCAAAGTATTTATTTAAATGCAGGATACAATTAGTGTATTAAGGAAGATGACTTTTGTTGGCCATTTGCAATTTATGCCATTGAGAGATTAAATGTGTAAAACAGTAAAGCTGAAGGAAATAACTCAGGTTCTTTGGCTGAAAGTGATTTCTGTCGGGGCAGAAACAGTATTTATTTGGTGTTTATGATAGGATAATCTAGGCAATGCTGCAATAACAAATAACCACCAACTCTTAGTTGCTTCTAACAATAATGGTTTATTAATATTGCATTCATGCAAAATGCACAATAGATCCAGGTTACTCTCTAGGGCATCTGTTGTCATGTGATGGCTTATTATTGGACTTCTATATTAACACTTGATTCCACAATCTTGTTAGCAGTGGAAAACAGAGTTGGAGAGTCAAGTGCCAGCAACTAAATACAATTATGCTGAAGTGACACATATCACATCTGCTTACATTTCATTGCCTAAAGAAAGGTACACGATAGTTTGCTGAGAATGATGGTTTCCAGCTTCATCCATAAATGACAAGTTAATGGGTGCAGCACACCAACATGGCACATGTATACATATGTAACAGACCTGCACATTGTGCACATGTACCCTAGAACTTAAAGTATAATAAAATATATATATATATTAAAAAAAGAAAGAAAGGTACATGGCGATGCCTAATGTCAAGGAGAATGAAAGCACCCTCTTTCCATGTGCTCAAAAGAGGGAAACCAGATACTGAAGAAGAGCAGTAAATACTACCACAATAATTACTTTAATGACAGTAAAAAAAAAAAAAAAATCATTGGTCAATAAAAATACCCCCGAATATTTTGCTCTGTTTCACCTTGGGAGATAACTAAGTACTGAGTCTTTGTACATATGGTGTTTTCCTAGCCATCAAATATGTTTCCAAGTCCTCCTGCATCCTGGAGGACAGGTATAACTGTTAAGCCATGTAGATTTTACTCATTCTCCCAGGCTCAAGTCAAATCTTGCTTTGTCTAATAAAATTTCTCAACCTTCCTGGTCGACACAGATCTCTAGTCTATCTTCATAACACTTATATCTTCAATATGTAAGGCATAAATAGTAGCACAGTAATACTGTCTGATTTAATCTTGGCAAGTGCCCATGAGGTAAACATGATCACCACCATTTTGCGGATGGGGAAATAGAGGCTCCATATGCTCTCTCACAGCTTCTAGACAGCAGACCTGAACTAAAAATCTTCTCTAAATAGCAAGCACAATTTGGTGCTTAGGTTGCTTCTAAAATGTTGGACACATTTAACTATTGATTCCCAAACCAGTTGGTATAAAACTTTTTAACAGAAATGGTCAGCTCCCCACCCAAATCCTCTCAGAATGCATCTGGTACCCACAAATGGTGTATTACTACAAGCCTCTGCAATTCTTCACCTGAGGTTTTCTCTCAGTCCTCTAGATGGCTTCTGTATTGACCTCCTTCCCTTTCCTGTCTCAAGTTCCTATTCTTCTATATGTGTATCCTAATATCACTGCCTAAATAAACCATCTGTACTCAAATCATAATATCAAAATCTGCTACTGAGGAGACAACCCAGCCTAAGGGTGAATTTGGCTTGAGGCAGATACAAAGGTATGGATGTTCTTCTAATGTTTCTCCCCCAAAAGTGCCAAGTTCAATACTGCTGTCATCACACAAGTTCAATATCATCTATAGATTCACTGAAATGGGAAACTGAATCATTTTGGCTTTGGGTATACGCTGTAAAATAGAACGTAACTCACAATTTCAGTCTTGTGTGAAATAGGAATTATGAGGTCTTTAGGATAAATCCTATCACATAAGTTTAATGGATATAGAAAACATCAACATGCAATGCAATTTTGTTTCTGTAGGGATTTTTGAGAGGCTGGAAAGTCTCTGAGTCCAAATTCATATTCTGCATTACAAAAAAGTAGAAACATGTTTCACTTGTCCCATACCATCAGGGTTAGGTAAAGGGTTTCTTTATGAACACAAACACTTACCTGAACCAAAACAAAGATGTCTAGAAACTCTGACATTGGTGAATAAAACATGCCCTTAGTTCTAAAAACAACGCGTAAGCTTCAAAGGAGATCGTGATTCAGAAACAGAATGATATAAAATGTGTTCTAGTTTCTGGCCATAAGTGAAAAATTAAAAGCAACACTATATATTTCCCCACAGCAACTGGAAACTCTGATCCAGAATCCTTTCTTTTCTATGATCCTTTCTTTTCCTTGAATAAACATCCACACCTCCCAAAAAAGAAGAATAAATATAAAATTTCAGAAAGGACAAAGCAACTTCTCTCACCCTCAAAGTTCATATCAAACAAAATATTAAAATGCAAGATATGAGCTTCTGGGTGTGAATTTTGTTAAAAGTGCAGGAAATTAACAGTGCAAGATAAAGAGTGCACTTTCTTTAGCAGTGCTTTCAATATGGAAAGGCAAGCATATGTGCACACACACATACAAACACACACACCCCTACATATTTGGCATGGCTTTTTGGCTTTAACAACTCAAATAGGGAAAAATGGGAAAATTGATATTACAGAGATGGGTGATTTCTCCTTGCCAAAAAGCCTTTCTTAAAAAGGTTTTAAATCCATTGTAAACTTCAGGCCCTGATTCAAGCCAGAAAGTCTGTAAGAGAGTCTGCTTTTATTCATTCCCTTTTTACCATGTTGAATTTTCATTATAATTGCACATCTACTCAGGACCCAAAACTCCCCATTGCAACCAACAGTAATGTATTGGTTAAAGTCAGTCTGCTATCTTAGCCAAATCAATTTAACAAACATTTACTGAGTGTGTACTATATGTAGGACACTGCAATGTGGTGTGCAAAACTTAAAGAAGATAGGATTTTCCTCAACCTATAGTTCTCACTGTCTAACATTAGCTGCTGAGAAGACTCATCTCCAGATGCCTGGTAGGGCTAGTCAGTGCTTTAGATCAGAGTTCAGAACAAGAGAAGGGCACACTCTTCCAGCTTCAGTCATAAAGAGCTTTTGGAAAAAGATGAGAATTGCACTGCGCTTCCATCAATGCATCTGGCCTTGTTAGGGAGAGGGAAAGGAAATGGACAGCCTATTGTCAGGAAAGTATGGAAAAAGGCACTGAGATGGTAAACTAAAAGTTGGCCCAGGGAGTAGAAGAGATTTGTGATGATTTTCTTTTTAATCTTCATCTTCCCCTTCCATAATCAAAATCTCTGGAGATGTAGAGGGATTTCAGGAATTTGTTTTCATACCATTAATATCAATTCAAAATAAATTTGGTGAACCTTTTCCATACACTATTATGTCTTTGTTCTTACTGATATCTCTTTCCAGAAAGCCTTTTTCATTCCATGTTTTCCACCCAAGATAGGTAGATGAGTCCTCTACTATTCTTGTGTGGTGGAAGATATGGGGAGATATCAGAGCTGGGCTATAAAGGAATGCTGGAGGCTCTAGAAAATGGCAGAGGGAAGAATCACAGGTTTGCACTTGGAGTTTTGATCATTTGATCAAAGTATATGCAAGTATAAAGTAGGGGGTAAACCAACAACAAAATAAAATTTTCTAGGTCCAGAATACGATGTAGCATCTATATTACATGTGTTACATGGCTCCACATCAAAATGATTAAAAAAAAACCCCTGCTACTTCCTTAATGCCTGGAACATTGCAGGCATTCGATATATTTTTTAATTGAAGAATGAATTCAAAATCAAGGACATGCCGTTTTTGAAGTCATTGCTGTATCTAGCATTATGCTGGTCTGCAATAGACAGGCCATTTGAATAATGTCTTACATTTAATTTCCACAAACGCTTTTGGATACCTCTGTGTATCAGACAATATTGGGAGGTTTAGAGACCTAGAGATGACTAGGTAATTGGCCTCCCTTCAAGGACCCAACAATCCAATGGAGGAGAAAGACAGGTATAGTGATATAAGGTATAATGAGATTTCTGCTAAACAGAACTCAAAGAAAGTACTCTGAGTACTGAGGGAGGGTGATTTCTTGTTGGGAAAAATAAAGAACTGAGTAGTAGTCTTTTCATGTCAGTGTGAATTTGAGATGCATAGAAACTAGTGTTTCTCTATCCTTGGTAGAGTCTAACCTTTTAGGCCCCTTGTGACTCAGAGAGAGCCTATGCTTTCTACTTCTGCAGATACTAGTATGAATTTGTAGAGAAATACAAGTAGGACTCTTTGTTTGATCTAATTTTGTGAAAGAGAAGGGCTATGAAACTCCCAATTGTGGCTGTGGAAAATAGAAGCAAGCAAGAGGAAGCCACTCTCTGATCAAAATCCCAATAGGAGTGTGGCACTGAATATGGGGCCTGTGGCTGGTTATGGGAGAGACGGCAAAAATAAAGAGAAGTACTACAGTGATTAATAGAAAAAAGGAGTTAAAGGAGATAAGATATTCCTGAGATTAATTTAGCTTGAACCATTTTCCTATACTATTTATTATTTGGCTTCAGTTCCATCACCAAACTTGAGCCTATGAGGAGAAGTGTGCCAACTGCAGGGTATCTCACCTACAGAATGAGGGGGTAGATAAGCTGATCTCTTTAATGTATTCAGTCTCCAATATATTATGGTCTTGTGACATAACTTTTGAGTTTTCCAGAGCCTACCAGGAGAGTAAGGAATAATGCTGACTGGCCTTTGGATTGTAAAGAAAAGACAAAGCAATAACCTGGTCACCTAGCAACCTTAGGCTACTCTCTAGAGAGGGCCATGGGAAAGAAAGGGGTAATTAGGAGTTACAAAACATCTGCAAAATCTTAGTTCATGTCTTCCAAGCAGCCTAAGCCCCGGAGACCAATAGTGCAGACAGGAAATCAATTTTAAATACCTTTGCACATCAACTCTTGAAAGTTCACTATCAACTTCTGAAAATGATTCTCTACAAAAGGCAGCTAAATCTTGGGCAACCTTCACATAGCTTGGTGACACAGAGGCTGAAGGATCCTCAAGGGACCCATGTACATCAAAGCATAGGAGCTATAGAAGATTTTTACAGTGTGGCATTGTGGCTCTATGAGGGGTCACTAACCCTCCATTTGCATACAATAACCACTTCAGCTACATCCTTTGTGAGAGGTACTCATTTGCTGGAGAACTATTAAGTCAGCTTGGTGAAAGTTAAGATCAGATCTGTAGGGAAGAAAGTTGAAAAGGCAATGGAGAATAAGGAAAAGGTTGAATTAGGAAGATGGTTCATATTAGATGCCTCCCTCATTCCTCCAGGAATACAGATTTTTATCCCAAGCAGCTGGTAGACTGCAGCAGAGAGGCACAGGAGGATATTCCTCTGTGCTATAGATCTGACACTGGGCACACACTCTTGTCACTAGGTCCTGATAGCCCCATCAGGCTAAGTTTGGCCACTAGATGTTAAACAGTTTTTGTGTATTTGCATGTCTATATCCATGTAGGTCTGAGCTGTTGTGCTTGGGAGAGCATGTGTGAATGTGTGTGAAACAAAATAGGAAAATAATTGACGCTTAAGGAGACTCCCTGAGATTAATTTGGCTTTAAATCTTCCAAATCCTGAAGCCAAACTTCATGCTAAAGTGTCCCATATGCATTCTAAGCTTATTGCTTAGCAGATTGTCTCAGAGTAATATATAAATAAATATTATATATAATTAATCATATATTAATGTATATTATATATTGTATATAAATCATATATTAATGTATATTCTATATTGTATATAAATCATATATTAATGTATATTATATATTGTATATAAATCATATGTTAATGTATATTATATATTGTATATAAATCATATATTATATATTATTTATATTATATAATATATAATATATAATATATAATATTAATATAATATATATTATATTATATTATATATATAATATATAATATATATTATATTTATATTATATATTATATATAATATAAATATATATTATATGATATATTTATATTATATATTATATGATATATATTATATTATATATTATATGATATATATTATATTATATATTATATTATATATATTATATTATATATATTATATTATATATTATATGATATATATATTATATTATATATTATATTCATATTATATATTATATATTATATATAAAGAATATATAATATATTTTTATATATTATATATTATATAAAAATATATAATATATATTGTATATAATATATTATATAAAAATATATATTATATATAATATATATTATAAAAATATATAATATATATTATATATTATTATATATTTACATATATATGTATGTATGTATAACCTAATACTTGGCTGTTATCAGCTAAAGAACCACTGACTGTTGCCATGGTACATGTATCATCCAGTTGCCTGACATCATATATATTCCAAATATTCACATTTGATTGAAAACACAGAAAAAGCTGTCTCGTACTTCAGAAAGAAGTGTGGGAAAGCTGACCTTCTAGTCATCTTCTCCTCAAATCTATGTGTGTTTCTGCATCCCAAAATACTTACTGGTATAGTTCCCTGCAATAGCAAAGGGGACTATATGGCAGAGTGTGCTTGTTAAGATTAAATGGCATGGAAATAAGGTTTGCTTACATACCAGTTTATGTCTACTGTCTTGACTTGGTTAATAGTGCCCCCGTTCACTCCCCAAATTATCAGACTTTGAACTATGCATAATACGGTTACCTGAGATAAAGGGATTTGTTGAGTCAACTGTTTTGGGGTTGTTCTAACTTAATTAATGTTTGGATTTCCGTCTGTGTATCCACTACTAGACATTTTCCTTTTTTATATATATTATACATTAAGTTCTGGGATACATGTGCAGAATGTGCAGGCTTGTTACATAGGTATACATGTGCCATGGTGCTTTGCTGCACCCATCAACCCATCATCTACATTAGGTATTTCTCCTAATGCTATCCCTCCCCTTGCCCCCCTCATGCTGCCACAGACCGCGGTGTGTGATGTTCCCCTCCCTGTGTCCGTGTGTTCTCATTGTTGAACTCCCACTTATGAGTGAGAACATGCAGTGTTTGGTTTTCTGTTCCTGTGTTAGTTTACTGAGAATGATGGTTTCCAGCTTCATCCATGTCCCTGCAAAGGACATGAACTCATCCTTTTTGATGGCTGCATAGTATTCCATGGTGTATATGTGCCACATTTTCTTTATCCAGACTATCACTGATGAGCATTTGGGTTGGTTCCAAGTCTTTGATATTGTGAATAGTGCTGCAAAAAACATACTCGTGCATGTGTCTTTATAGAAGAATGATTTATAATCCTTTAGGCATATACCCAGTAATGGGATTGCTGGGTCAAATAATATTTCTAGTTCCAGATCCTTGAGGAATCGCCACACTGTCTTCCACAATGGCTAAACTAATTTACACTCCACCAACAGTGTAAAAGCGTTCCTATTTCTCCAGATCCTCTCCAGCATCTGTTGTTTCCTGACTTTTTAGTGATTGCCATTCTAACTGGCATGAGAGGGTATCTCATTGTGGTTTTGATTTGAATTTCTCTAATGACCAGTGATGACGAGCTTTTTTACATATGTTTGTTGGCCGCATAAATGTCTTCTTTTGAAAAGTGTCCGTTCATATCCCTCACCCACTTTTTGATGGGGTTGTTTTTTTCTTGTAAATCTGTGTAAGTTCTTTGTAAATTCTAGATATTAGCCTTTTGTCAGATGGATAGATTGCAAAAATTTTCTCCTATTCTGTGGGTTGCCTGTACACTCTGTTGATAGTTTCTTTTGCTGTGCAGAAGCTCTTTAGTTTAATTAGATCCCATTTGTCAATTTTGGCTTTTGTTGCCATTGCTTTTGGTTTTTTAGTCATGAAATCTTTCCCCATGCCTATGTCCTGAATGGTATTGCCTAGGTTTTCTTCTAGGGTTTTTGTGGTTTTAGGTCTTACGTTTATGTTTTCAATCCATCTTGAGTTAATTTTTGTGTAAGGAAGGGGTCCAGTTTCAGTTTTCTGCATATGGCTAGCCAGTTTTCCCAACACCATTTATTAAATAGGGAATCCTTTCCCCATTGCTTGTTTTTGTCAGGTTTGTCGAAGATCAGATGGTTGTAGATGTGTAGCATTATTTCTGAGGCCTCTGTTCTGTTCCATTGGTCTATATATCTGTTTTGGTACCAGTACTATGCTGTTTTGGTTACTGCAGCCTTTTAGTATAGTTTGAAGTCAGATAGCATGATGCCTCCAGCTTTGTTCTTTTTGCTTAGGATTGTCTTGGCTATATGGGCTCTTTTTTGGTTCCATGTGAAATTTAAAGTAGTTTTTTCTAACTGTGTGAAGAAAGTCAGTGGTAGCTTGATGGGGATAGCATTGAATCTATAAATTACTTTGGGCAGTATGGCCATTTTCACTATATTAATTCTTCCTATTCATGAGCATGGAATGTTTTTTCCATTTGTTTATATCCTCTCTTATTTCCCTGAGAAGTGATTTGTAGTTTTTCTTAAAGAGGTCCTTCACATTTCTTGTAAGTTTTATTCCTAGGTATTTTATTCTCTTGGTAGCAATTGTGAATGGGAGTTCACTCATGATTTGGCTCCCTATTATTGGTATATAAAAATGCTTGTGATTTTTGCACATTGATTTTGTATCCTGATACTTTGCTGAAGTTGCTTATCAGCTTAAGGAGTTTTTGGGCTGAGACTCTGGGGTTTTCTAAACATGCAATCATGTCATCTGCAAACAGAGACAGTTTTACTTCCTCTCTTCCTATTTGAATATCCTTTATTTCTTTCTCTTGCCTTATTGCCCTGGTCAGAACTTCCAATATTATGTTGAAGAGGAGTGGTGACAGAGGGCATCCTTGTCTTGTGCCAGTTTTCAAAGGGAATGCTTCCAGATTTTGCCCATTCAGTATGATATTGGCTGTGGGTTTGTCATAAGTAGCTCTTATTATTTTGAAATACATCCCATCAATACCTAATTTATTGAGAGTTTTTAGCATGAAGCGGTGTTGAATTTTATAGAAGGACTTTTCTGCATCTATTGAGATAATCATGTGGTTTTTGTCATTGGTTCTGTTTATGTGATGGATTACGTTTATTGATTTGTGTATTTTGAACCAGCCTTGCATCCCAGGGATGAAGCCAACTTGATCGTGGTGGATAAGCTTTTTGATGTGCTGCTGGATTGGATTTGCCAGTACTTTATTGAGGATTTTTGCATGGATGTTCATTAGGGATATTGGCCTGTAATTTTCTTTTTTTGTTGTGTCTCTGTCAGGTTTTTCATATCAGGATGATGCTGGCCTCATAACATGAGTTAGGGAGGAGTCCCTCTATTTCTATTGTTGGAATAGTTTCAGAAAGAATGGTACCAGCTCCTCTTTGTACCTCAGGTAGAATTCAGCTGTGAATCCATCTGGTCCTGGGCTTTTTTTTGTTGATAGACAATTACTGCCTCAACTGCAGAACTTGTCATTGGTCTATTCAGGGATTCGACTGCTCCCTGGTTTAGTCTTGAGAGGGTGTATGTGTCCAGGAATTTATCAGTTTCTTCTAGATTTTCTAGTTTAATTGCGTAGAGGTGTTTATAGTATTCTCTGATGGTAGTTTGTATTTCTGTGGGATCAAATGCTGATATCCCCTTTATCATTTTTTATTGTGTCTATTTGATTCTTCTCTCTTTTCTTCTTTATTAGTCTGGCTAGAGATCTATTTTGTTGATCTTTTCGAAAAACCAGCTCCTGGATTCATTGATTTTTTTGAAGGTTTTTTTTTTTTGTGTCTCTGTCTCCTTCAGTTCTGTTCTGATCTTAGTTATTTCTTGCCTTCTACTCGTTTTCAAATTTGTTTGCTCTTGCTTCTCTAGTTCTTTTAATTGTGATGTTAGGGTGTCAATTTTAGATCTTTCCTGCTTTCTCCTGTGGGCATTTAGTGCTATAAATTTCCCTGTAAACACTGCTTTAGCTGTGTCCCAGAGATTCTGGCATGTTGTGTCTTTGTTCTCTTTGGTTGCAAAGAACTTATTTATTTCTGCTTTAATTTTGTTATTTACCCAGTAGTCATTCAGGAGCAGGTTGTTCAGTTTCCATGTAGTTGGGCAGTTTTGAGTGAGTTTCTTGATCCTGAGTTCTAATTTGATTGCACTGTGGTCTGAGAGACTGTTTGTTATGATTTCTGTTCTTTTGCATTCATTTGCTGAGAAGTGTTTTACTTCCAATTATGTGGTCAATTTTAGAATAAGTGCAATGTGATGCTGAGAAGAATGTATATTCTGTTGATTTGGGGTGGGGAGTTATGTAGATGTCTATTTTGTCCACTTGGTCCAGAGCTGAGTTCAAGTCCTGGATATACTTGTTAATTTTCTGTCTGATTGATCTAGTATTGACAGTGGGGTGTTAAAGTCTCCCACTACTATTGTGTGGGAGTTTAAGTCTCTTTGTAGGACACTAAGGACTTGCTTTATGAATCTGGGTGCTCCTGTATTGGGTGCATATATATTTAGGGTAGTTCTTCTTGTTGTATTGATCCCTTTACCATTATGTAATGCCCTTCTTTATCTTTTTTGATCTTTGTTGGTTTAAAGTCCATTTTATCAGAGACTAGGATTGTAACCCCTGCTTTTTTTTGCTTTCCATTTGCTTGGTAAATCTTCCGCCATCCCTTTATTTTGAGCCTATGTGTGTCTTTGCATGTGAGATGGGTCTCCTGAATACTGCACACCGATGGGTCTTGACTCTTTATCTGATTTGCCAGTCTGTGTCTCTTAATTGGGGCATTTAGCCCGTTTACATTTAAGGGTAATATTGTTACGTGTGAATTTGATCCTGTCATTATGATGCTAGCTGGTTATTTTGCCCATTAGTTGATGCAGTTTATTCATAGTGTCGGTGGTCTTTACAATTTGGTATGTTGTTGCAGTGCCTGGTACTGGTTTTTCCTTTCCATATTTAGTGCTTCCTTCAGGAGCTCTTGTAAGGCAGGCCTGGTGGTGACAAAATCTCTCAGCATTTGCTTGTCTGTAAAAGATTTTATTTCTCCTTTGATTATGAAGCTTAGTTTGGCTGGATATGAAATTCTGGGTTGAAAATTCTTTTCTTTAAGAATGTTGAATATTGGCACCCACTCTCTTCTGGCTTGTAGGGTTTCTGCAAAGGTCTGCTGTTAGTCTGATGGGCTTCCCTTTGTGGGTAACCCAACCTTTCTCTCTCACTGCCCTTAACATTTCTTCCTTCATTTCAACCTTGGTGGATCTGTCAATTATGTGTCCTTGGGTTGCTCTTCTCGAGGAGTGTCTTTGTGATGTTCTCTATATTTCCTGAGTTTGAATGTTGGCCTGTTTTGCTAGGTTGGGGAAGTTCTCCTGGATAATATCCTGAAGAGTGTTTTCTAACTTGGTTCCATTCTCCAAGTCACTTTCATGTACACCAATCAAACACAGGTTTGATATTTTCACATAGTCCCATATTTCTTGGAGGCTTTGTTTCTTTTCATTCTTTTTACTCTAATCTTGTCTGCATGTTGTATTTCATTAAGTTTATCTTCAATCTCTGATATCCCTTCTTCTGCTTGATCAATTTGGCTATTGATACTTGTGTATGCTTCACTAAGTTCTCGTGCTGTGTTTTTCAGCTCCATCAGGTCATTTATGTTCTTCTCTAAACTGGTTATTCTAGTTAGCAATTCCTCTAACCTTTTTTCAAGGTTCTTAGCTTTTTTGCATTGGGTTAGAACATGCTCCTTTAGCTTGGGGGAGTTTATTATTACCCACCATCTGAAGCCTACTTCTGTCAATTCATCAAACTCAATCTCTCTCCAGTTTTGTTCCCTTGCTAGTGAGGAGTTGTGATTCTTTGGAGGAGAAAAGGCATTCTTGTTTTTGGATTTTTCAGCCTTTTTGTGCTGGGTTTTCCTCACCTTCGTGGATTTATCTACTTTTGGTCTTTGATGTTGATGACCTTCAGATGGGGCTTTTGCGTGAACGTCCTTTTTGTTGATGTTGATGCTATTCCTTTCTGTTTGTTAGTTTTCTTTCTAACAGTCAAGTCCCTCTGCTGCAGGTCTGCTGGACTTTGCTGGAGGTCCACTCCAGACCCTGTTTTCCTGGGTAGCTCCAGCAGAGTCTGCAGAACTGCAAAGATTGCTGCCTGTTCCTGTCCCTGGAAGCTTCATCCCAGAGGGACACCCGCCAGATGCCAGCTGGAGCTCTCCTGTATGAGGTATCTGTTGACCCCTGCTGGGAGGTGTCTCCCAGTCAGGAGGCACAGGGGTCAGCGACCCGCTTGAGGAGGCAGTCTGTCCCTTGGCAGAGCTTGAGTGCTGTGATGGGAGATTCGCTGGTCTCCTCAGAGCCAGCAGGCAGGAACATTGAAGTCTGCTGACTTCAATGTGGGCTGTGCCCACAGCCACCCCTTCCCCCAGGTGCCCTGTCCCAGGGAGACTGGAGTTTTATCTATAAGCCCCTGACTGGGGCTGCTGCCTTTCTTTCAGAGATGCCCTGCCCAGAGAGGAGGAATCTAGAGAGGCAGTCTGGCTACAGCGGCTTTGCTGAGCTGTTGTGGGCTCTGCCCAGTTCGAACTTCCCAGTGGCTTTGTTTACACTGTGAGGGGAAAACTGCCTACTCAAGCATCAGTAATGGCAGACGCCCCTCCCCCCACCAAGCTCGAGCATTCCAGGTTGACCTCAGACTGCTCTGCTAGCAGTGACAATTTCAAGCCAGTGGATCTTAGCTTGCTGGGCTCCATGGGGGTGGGATCTGCTGAGCAAGACCACTTGACTCCCTGGCTTTAGCCCCCTTTCCAGGGAAGTGAATGGTTGTGTCTTGCTGGCATTCCAGGTGCCACTGGGGTACGGGGAAAAAAAAAAAAAACTCCTGCTGCTAGCTCAGTGTCTGACCAAATGGCCACCCAGTTTTGTGCTTGAAACCCAGGGGCCTTGTGGTATAGGCACCTGAGGGAACCTCCTGGTCTGTGGGTTGCGAAGACCAGGGGAAAAGTGTAGAATCTGGGCCAGATAGCACTGTCCCTCACTGCATGGTCCCTCATGGCATGGTCCTTCACTGCTTCCCTTGGCTAGGGGAGGGAATTCCCCACCCCCTTGTACTTCCTAGGTGAGATGACACCCCACCCTGCTTCTGCTCACCCTCCGTGGGCTGCACCCACTGTCTAACCAGTCCCAATGAGATGAACCGGGTACCTTAGTTGGAAATGCAGAAATCACCTGCCTTCTGCATTGGTCTCACTGGGAGCTGCAGACCAGAGCTGTTCCTGTTCGGCCATCTTGCCCCTCAACCACGACTAGACATTTTCAAGCCCAGTTGCTTCAAATGAAAGTGAGCGATGATTTTTCAGTATACAAAACTGCATTAAATGTCTTCAGGACACCTCTACAATTTGGAACCTCTCCTGTAGTAGAATATTATTTGCAGCATCTAATTAAGCATGCTTTGCACATGGCCCTGGAAGCTAGGGTGTGCCCCAAAATGACATCATCCTGCACCCTCACAGTACATTGACAACCTTTAGCCATTACACTTGAAAATTGAAATCAATTTCCCTTTCCAAACTGTGCCTTCAGGGCCAGGTGTTTGTAAGGTTATTTTGGAAGTAAAAGTGTCTCCACAGTTCAATGGAGCTGATGAACTAGGATGTAGAAAACCATCCCACTGACAAGCCTATGCACTTGAGGCTGAAATGAGAGAGTTTCTGTTAGTGAATGGGTTATAGGCTGGCATTCAGATCTACTTATAAGGCCGTCTTGTGCATGCTGGAGGCAACATCCACACATTTTCCTCTTAAGTACCTTGCACTCCTCAGGGCATGGGTGAAATACAGTTGCTTTAATTACCTTGATGGCTTCAGAATATTACTCTTAAATGACTAGCAGTTAACTCCTGGGTACATAAAAGATCCTCTCAAGCATTTCCTGGAGACACTAAGCTGCTCTGGAAATAGGAAACAGAAAGATCAAAGAGGACTCAGGTGTCTGAAATGGAGGAAAAAAACAATTAGAGCAAGGGTTCTTTAACATCAGTGTGATAAATCTGCAGATTGCGAGGCTCAATGTTTAGGAGATTTCAATTCCATAAGTTTGAGATGGAACATAGGAATCTGCATTTTAACAATAATTGTAGGTGATCCTGATGCAGTGGTTTCATGACCACTCTTTGAGAACTAAATAGAAAAAGAGTTTTAATTCAGAAAATTCAGGAAAAAAATGGAAATTAAACTATCTGAAAAGGCAGACATTATTTACCCTGCTGAAGAATAATAATAAGTAGCCTAGGCAATGGTGGTCAAAACTTGGCAAAAAAAAAAAAAAAAAACCAAAGAAGTTGGCAAAAGTTGCATATATTACACTAAATATATCATTAAATATATAAAAAGCCCTACTTTTGTAGAGATTAGTTCCCCATCCTAATATCACCACCTTCAGTGCATTAGTAAAAAAAAGCAACAATCAGAAAGACGAAGTTCAGTGTACAATGTGTGATTGTCTGCACACATAGTGGACAATCAATAATGGACAGATTCACGGGTAGATGGACAGTAGCATGAGATTTTTACATGGGGGAGCCTCAGGAGAGAGTTGGAGGCAGGGAGAGGATATGATTCATAGTCTATAACCACAAAACTCTCTAGTATCTTTGGAAGGGACCACAGGCAAAGAATAAGAAGTGCACTGGTGGTACACCTCCCCATTATGCTCGCTCCTAAAAGCAGTTATTTTTGGCAATTACACTAAGTCCTGCACATTTTCTGACCCTCCCTCAAATCCTTTGTTTTCTGTCCCTTACCTATTTATTACACAGGCAGTGCAAGTGGGCCGGGTGGATTTCATCAAACTCAGGTCTTTGCCTCACATACAAGGCTAAATTGGTATACTAGCTACCCAGAAAAGAAGGAAGTTGCAGTACATTCCATAGAAAAGAAGATACTCTGACTGAGGATAGATTCTGGGAAAATAAGCCCTTTCCACAGACTCCTGAACTCTGAAATATGAAGAAAATGGAGTCAATAAACCTAGGAACGTAGGGGTCGGTGAGGCAAAACCAATGAGCACGTGAGATGAAATAAAAAAGACCTGGATCTGAATCCAGGCACTACCATGGGGAAACTGTCAGACCTTAGGAAGGGAATGCAATTCCTCTGAGCCTCAGTTTCCAGATCTGTACGTTGCGAATGACAATAATTTTGTCTTCTACAGGATTATTCTGAGGATTAAATGAGGTTAATGTAAAGAATATAACACAATGCTTGGCACACAGTGAGTTCTCTACACAATAAATCATCTCTATACCTATATGCCACAAGCCATAGCATATGAGGAGATCATGTCTGTAAGAAAAAAGAGAAGCAGACTTACCTCTGTCCCATCCACGTTGCCTTGGTGATAGAGGAAGGTGGGCTGGGAATTGTGTACTGATGCTAAGTATATATAAATACCTCAGGTAGTGTTTTTATTATTATTGCCAGCTGCTGGAGGCTTTTATTTCTAGCGCCTTCTCTTCTTCCCAGGTGCTGCCTCTTTATTCTTCTATCTCTGATGGTAAGACTGAGCCTCTTGGAAAGTGGCATCATTTTCTCTGTATTCTGTATCCAGATCGACTTTGGCCAAAATGCAAAAGCTAACTAACATCAGGCAAAAATCTAGCTAATGCCAGGTAGTAACTGGAATAACTAGCAAGTGAGAGGGTTATAACAAAGTTGACTTTCACACACACACTTTTTCAAACATGCTGGTTCATGAATTTCACTGGTATTGACTGTCTGTATTCCACACTCTCAACAAATCGAAACATGTTTTGTAGAGCCTGTCAGGAGGATTACTCTGGTATTTTCTGGTTCTCATGAATAACTGTTGGGGACTTTATACACTTTCAGAACTAGTAGTGATGTCACCTTACATTTGTATAAGGATGGTGGTTTGCAGATCATTTTCATGTAGACATTCCTCATGATAACTTTGTGGTAGAGGCTGTGTGGGTGTGGTTATCCTTCCCCTCATTTTTACACTTGAGGAAACCGAGGCAAGGAAGGAGAATGAGTGTTTATTGTACAACTAATATCTGCCAGACATTTTACATGAATTATCCCACAGAAATTCCTATCACTGACAGGCAGGTGTTATTCTTTCTCCATTACAGATGTGAAAACAATACTGAGAGGGGAAGTGCCATGGTCAAAGTCACATAGCTAATAAGGAGCACTTCAGGGGTTTTAACACAGCACAATTTCATTTCAAAACACATGCTCATCTCAGCACTACACAGTACCTCCCAGGTGGGTATACTTAGGGGCAGAACCAGTGTTCTTTCCCCAAGACCAGTGTTTCTCAAACATCAATGTACATGTGAATCACCTGTGGATTTTGTAAAAGTGCAGATTCTGATTCACTAGGTGCAGAGTGGAGCCTGAGCTTCTACATTTCTAATGGGCTCCCTAATGATGCCTATGTGGTTGGTAGCTAGTCTGTGGACCAAACATTGAATAGCAAGGTCCTAAGTCACAGCAGCAGCTCTCAGACAAAAGAGAGGCTTACACAGGCACAACATACTCTTTCCTAGTTTTGGACAAAAAGGCAAATAGAAGGTTATAGTCTTGTTTAAAATAGGGTCATTTTCTATGTTTGTATGCACATATGGTCAGCTAGGAATCTCTGGATTTAAATTCCTTATCTGTGCAATGGGCGCATTTTCAGCATTTTCCTAATTTGCCTCATCACAAGAACCTGCTTGTTGAAAATGCAGATTAGTGTTCACACTCTAGAGAAACTGAATGGGTATCTTTGGTGATGGGTTCTAGAAGGCTGCATTTCAATACTCTCCCCACTGCTGTGCCAAACCCCTATCAACTCCAATGTGGATGGCACCAGGTTCAAGAGGCCAAAGAAGAGACCCAGATCCAGCAAATGAGACCTAGGGTTTTAGTGGGGGCTTACATACAGGGAAAAGAGAGCAGTTGCGGAGGTCTGGGCAGGATAACCACATGGCCTGGTGATGGCAGGCTGGGCAGAACTGCAACCGCTTGAAAAGAAAACATGTAGTTTATATAGCATTTTTACTTAGTACCTTCCCCCTAACAACCTCCACCTGGCAAGCTTCATTCAACCCAAAATTCAGGGCTTTGATCCCCTGTACAGCCAGTTTTCCACTGGATAGGCCATAGATTTAGATGTTCCTCATAGACAGGGAATGCTTCTCTGGGTTGGCTACTCCCAGGTTCCCCAGCTCAGAACACACTCTCAGGTGAGTCTGCCGTATAGTGTCATTCTCAGGGTATGCTGAAGTTATTGCTATCAGCTGCATTTACCCTACACCCATGCAATTCTGATGCCCACTAAAGCATTGGTTAAGAAGGGAAGCAGCAAAGATTTCTGTAAAGGGCCAGATAGTAAATATTTTACAAAATTATATTTACAAAAACAGGGCCAGATTTGGCATGCAGGTCTCAGTTTGCCAAACCTTGGATTAAGAGATCTTATGTTTGGGGAAGGCAAAGGACTGAGTAGGTACCACAGACAAGTGAAACATCACAGTTCCCTCTCTTACCCCATAAAGTATCTGAAGTAACTAAGAAGCTTGGAGGGTCGGAGAGGAGATTTTTACATGAGGTTGTGTATAGAAGAGTGATAGAGACATAAATAAAAGACCCAGAGAAAGACAATGATTTGAAGAAATGAGAGACAGATGAGGTTAACACACCGAGGAAAGAGACAGACCCCAATAAAGAGAAACGCAGAGGCCAGAATAGTGGAACATGCCTGTAATCTGAGAACTTTGGGAGGCCAAGGCAGGCAGATGGCTTCAGCCCAAGAGTTCAATACCAGCCTGGGCAACATGGAAAAACCCTATCTCTACAAAAAATACAAAAATTAGCTGAGTGTAGTGGCACACAATTGTGGTCCCAGGTACTCAGGAGGCTGAGGTGGGAGGATCACTTGAGACCAGGAGGTCGAGGTTGCAATGAGCCAAGATTGCACCACTGCACTCCAGCTTGGGCAACAGAGCAAGACCCTGTCTCAAAAATAAATAAAAAAATACAGAGACAAGCAGGCACGCATGGAGACAAGACACTGAAAGAGGTAATCTGAAGTCACCAAATGCAGGGTAACAGAATCAACCACAAGAATATTAAACAAGGCAGAATTAAAGCTCAAAAAAGGGAGAGAGCAAAAAGGCAAGGGGAAAAAGCAAACACCTTATGAATAAATAAACCCTGAGCTCAGCTTGTTAAAAAAGGCAAGGTGCTGTCAGACAAGGCACTCTTCCTTCATTCTCCTATGCAGAACGTGGGTAAATTCAAAGCACCACTAGTGAGACGGAAAATGCATGAGACATAAAGCTGATATTTTCTGTCTGCTTTCAACTCTTGGCTCCTTCTGATAAACACAAAGCATAACTTTTCCCTTTGTTGTGATAAATCCTCTCAGGGGGTCTTGCCACCTGACCATTTGAGACTCACTGATATAAGGAAGCTAGTGTGTGTAATACTGATTACCATCAGGCAAGAAAAGCTTATCAATCTTTACTTTTGTCATAATATGGAATTTTTTTCTGAAGTATACATACCCCTTGCCCTATTTTGATATAGTCTTGTCCTCACACCACACCCCTTCCCGCCCATCCCCCAAACACACACACAGCAACAAACTTCTCCATTTCTTGAAACTCACTGGCCTAGACAGAAAACACCACACAGGGTGCAGGGTGCAGAATATAAAGCAGGACAAACACTCGAAGTGAAGAGAATGTTGTTTCTTTATAAATAGTAGAAGTAGACAATGGAACATTTCCTATGAGGGCAAACACATCATTCCCCTCACTTGTCTTCCTGGGATCGCCTTCTTCACAACACTTTTCCTTCTGCCATCAGTACTCCGGACCTGAGGTACTATGTACTGCTATGGCAGAGGTTATCATGAAGGAGATTTGATGCCATTTTTAACGCCTAAAAAACTTTTTTTTCCCTCTGAAAGCCCTGGCCTTAATGTTATAGTGACTAAAAGAATACGCTGCTGCTGCTTCATAAAACCAAGACAGAGTGCTGATCTCAGCCCATCCTCAGTGGGTTAAGGGGTCCACTGACAGCGAAGTACAGCTTTCCTAATGTCAAAGGAAAGACATTAGAAACAGCAGCTGGGGGCATGCAAAGAGCAGTTTCCAACTGAGCTCAGCTAAGATCCCCTCGTGATAGATTGGGCAATAGTTCTGTCGGGGGTGGAAAAGGGGGTTGGTCTCTAACTTTGATAATGATATAACTTTGATCATGTAAAGTATTTAATACTTAGCACAAAATACTGGTAGTTATTGTAGTTATTATCATTACCACCTATTACTGTTACTCAGTTATCTTCAGGATTACCAATAGAGTGTAGGATAGGATAGTGACTATTAAGAGCTCAGGTTTGGCAGCCACACTTGAGTTTCAAAATGTGCCCTACCACTCCTTCGTAAATGTTACCAGGTCACTTGGGTGATGACCCAGAGCAGTGGTCAGAGGATTTATATAAGATAGATACTAATAGTCAAGTGTCTGGGATGCCCTACACTTGCCTTGTCTCACTGCACCAACAGGGAGTCGCTGATTGCTGTGTGTGAGGGAAATAAAACAGATTCATTTCACTGCACACTTCACTGAGGGGTAGAAGTGGCAAGGAACTCACATATATGGCAGCAGGTGGGAGCAGGAAAGACCATATTGAGCAATTTGAATTGCATTGCAAATGACACTAAGACCAGAAAATTGAAGTTTCTGCTGCCTCACCAGGAACTGGCTAAAGGGCAGGACAATTAAGATAAAGGTATAGTCCCCCAGTGAGTCAATAAGTTTTGCTCTTATCCTCATCACTGCCACAGACCTTCACCTTGGACAAGGCAGGGATGCTTAACCCTGACCACAGCCTGAGCACCTAATCTTGACCAGCTGTTTTTAAAATCACAACAGGGACCCAATAAAATAGAAGGCATCTGTTTGCTTTATCCCTTCAGAAAGAGAAACAATTCAAAGTAACATTTAGGGGCAGTGGGCGGGTTGCATTATCTTTGTATATGAAAAACAGCAAATAACAAACTGGGGTTGTATAAAGGAAAAAGAAGTCTTGCCTCAGTTACCTTTGGACAGAATTTTCTTCCACAGGGCCCAAGTGTTAGGCTGACGGCTACTTTTGACTTATTGGCAGAAATGTGGAATGCAATGTCCAACGTGTATACTCTGAGGCTCCACCTTTATAACACAGCAAAGGGAGAGTGAGTTACTGATCTTTCCCACTTATCAGGGAGCCTCATTGTAAGACAAAGGAATTCTTTGCATGTTGGCCTTACGGGCTAACTTTAGCATGACCCTATGGCATAACCATTTGACTTTTTTTAGGAACCAGGTTCCTAAAACTGGGTTAAAGTCCTGGCTGCCCCACTTCCTAGCTACAAGATCTTAGGCAAGAGAATGTACACTCTGAGCCTCACATTTCCCATCTACAACACAAGGATTCTAATGGCACTTATTTCGCAGAAGTACTGTGAGGGTTAAATGAGATCATGTAAAGTGTTTAATACTTAGCACAAAACACTGGTAGTTATTGTAGTTATTATCATTACCACCTATTACAGTAACCTATTACTGTTACTCAGTTATCTTCAGGATTACCAATAGAGTATAGGATAGGATAGTGATTATTAAGAGCTCAGGTTTGGCAGCCACACTTGAGTTTCAGTATGTTCCCTACCACTCCTTTGTGCCTTTGGGTAATTTGTTTATCTCCTCTGTACCTCAGTTTCCTCTGTAATTTTATGATAATAGCTGTGCCTGCCTCACAGGATTGTGAAGATTAAGTGAGCTAACATATGTGAAATACTTACAAATGGTGCCTGGCACAGAGTAAGTACCATGTAAATATTAGCTACTTTTAGTAGTATTTTCATAAACATCTTGAGGGCTTGGCTCACAGGTCCCAATGGCGACTGATTTTAGCTAACAGCATGTTCTCAGTCTGTGTTTCTAACCCTACTATCCCCACTAAAAGCCTAAATCCATCCACTAATGCTTCATCCCACAAATTAGGGCACGAAACCACATCTGGTCATTAAGATTCTGTCAGCAAAGGCACGTGCCATCACACTTCTCCAGAATCCAACCCTCTGTCATCTCCCATTTGAGAATCACTAAGATACTATAGTTGCATGTGTCATGGTAAATTATGTTATATCAATAGGTATATCAATAGGACAATGCAAAAACAGACACAACTGGTTGTGGCATGTAAGAAAATGATAAATAAGTCCCACGAATTTCAAAAGACAGTTTTCTGAAGAGAGGGCAGGTGGTAAACCTGGAAGTGAAATGAAAACTGTTCACAAATTGAAAGACAGAGAGAGTTTCTTCATTCCGGATTTGACACTTGGCCAAGTTGGAGGTCCACACAATTTATCTTTAGAGGGTTCCTTCTACTCTCTCAGTGTACCCAAGGTAGGGATTGGCTCTTGTGGCACCCCAGCTAGGCCCATCTTCTCTAGAAATGATCCTGTCCCCAAAATGCCACCCCACACCCCCCCCCCCCCAGCTCCACCCACACAGCTCCCTCCTATCTTTCTCCCAAAACAAAATTCTACTTCCTCAATATCTGACCTGGGATATACAAGGCTGGTCAAAGCTTAAGGCATTGCACTTCCCAGGGATATATTCCATTTTTAAAACCTCTAAGAACATGGTAATGCTTTAACCTAGGAAAATGTTTCTCTGAGAGAAAAAAAAATTCAGAGAATTTTGATAGACAGAGAGATATGAAGAGATTAGACTAAAAGAGACCTTTGGTAATGCCTATTAAATTTATTTGGTTGTTTTTCAGCAAATATATATTGACACTATGTGTTAATTCTTTCTTAGACCTTGGAACTTTAGCAATAAAAATAAGATAAGGTTCCTCCACTTAGGGAGTTTACATCCTATAGGAAAAAAATAACCAAGAAAATACAATTTTAGATTATGTGAGCAATATGAAGGGAATTTATTTAGCAGAGTGATGGGATAAGGGGTAACAGGCATGAGAGTGATTGAATATTTATATAGTATGGTAAGAGATGATTTATTTGAGATCATGACATTCGACTTGATATTTGAATGATGAGAATGGAATCTGCCAGACAGAAGTCTGAATTATGATGAAAACCATTCCAGACAAGGAACACAGCAAGGTCAAAGGCCATGTAAGGGGAATCAATTTGGTATTTTAAATGAACAGAAAGAAAAGTCATGTGGCTGAATTATAGGAAACTGGGAGCGGAGTGATAGGAGATGAGATTAGAGCAGGAACTGGGGCCAGATAATATAATAGAGCATTTGGACTTAATTCTAATGGGAAGCCTTTGGAGGGTTTTCAACAAAAGGGTGACATAATCTGACTTAAATTTTTAGAATAATAAAGCAGAAATAATATGATAGGAGACATAGGCAGGCGGTAGCTCATATAGAGGCTTCTAGAGTAAGGTGAATCATATCACATTGGTCCACAATTCTTACTTTCTTCGAAAAGTGGAGGAAAGCTTCTGAAATGTGTATATCGTAGCTTTGATAGCTTAATCTTTTTGTGGGCAAAGAACACCTTGTTTCCTTAAAATCGATTTTTTTTCATTTTGTTTCTACTTTATTTACTCTCCCCAATATCATAAATGACTTCCTCCCTGCAAACCATTTTTTTCATATGTTATGTCCTTGAAATTTATGTATCAATGAACCAAATAACTTAGCATTTGAACTCGTTTCTTATTATTTCATAGAGAATCATTTTTCGTTCATTTTTTTTTTCTTTTTCATCTCAACCAGTCTTTCACCCAGTGTGGTCCATAGACTACCTGCTTCAGAATCACTGTATGAGCCTATAAAAGCAGCATATTCTTGGACCTCAACCCAGACCTACTAAGTGAAAATCTCTGAGGGTAGAAGCTTGTTACTTGCATCTTTCAAAAGTTATCCAAGTGATTCTGATTCACAATAAAGTTTGAGAACCACTGTCCTATATTTTTCATGTTTTTGCTCCTACTTTTGCCTCTTTCTGGGATACTATTTCTCCAAACCTGTTTAGAAATTCCGCATGTGCTTCAAGGCTCACCTCAAATGTAATCTTCTTTACAAAAACCTTCCTCTCCTGCTTCCTCTTATCCAGACAAATGTGACCTTTCCTATTGCGATGAGTATGGAGCAGGGTACGGCAAGATGTTAATACTGGGGTTCAGAGGACTGTTAAATACACTGATAGAACAGCTGCCATGGAGCTGGAGGAAAATTGCTGACCTGAAGTCTGACCTTACTCAGATTTATTTTATGACAGTGGAATCACAGACTTACGAGGCTTGCTTACTGAATTCCCAGAGACTCTGGGCTAGAATAAATCTTAAGGGCCGTAGTGTATTTTCCTTGACAGTCCATGCTATATGCATGTCTAAGACAGGTTTCTCTAAGCTTCTCTGCCTGAACATTCTGTGGACACCTAGGTCATACACACTTTGTATCTCTCTTTTTTTTTTAATGTAGATTGTTAGGCTTAATGTCAAACCTACTGAATTGGATTATCATGGGGTGTGGTCCAAGAATTTGACTCATTTTCATTAATGGTTGATTATGTTATTTCACTATGTTGTTCATTGAGAGCAATTAGAAAAAGGGGACAAAAACAAACAAAGCACAAGCTATGTAAAGACACTGAAGCAATACCAAGGGAGAATATTCAGGGCCAAGATTGGAAAGAAGGCAGAAGGCAGAAGAGGTGAGCCTAGCATTTGGGGTTCCTCTTTCCCTCAAGACAATTGTTAATTGTGAAAGAAAATGCAGCAGTTTGTCGCTCAAAAGCTAAGAAAAGTGCACTGGAGTCTCACAGGGCTGGAATGAATATAAATTGAAATTTAGATTCTGCCAAGGTTTTCTGTTAAATGTTGCAGATTTTCTTTTTTTTATTATTATTATACTTTAAATTTTAGGGTACATGTGCACAACGTGCAGGTTAGTTACATATGTATACATGTACCATGCTGGTGCGCTGCACCCACTAACTCGTCATCTAGCGTTAGGTATATCTCCCAGTGCTATCCCTCCCCCCTCCCCCCGCCCCACAATAGTCTCCAGAGTGTGATTTTCCCCTTCCTGTGTCCATGTGTTCTCATTGTTCAATTCTCACCTATGAGTGAGAATATGCGGTGTTTGGTTTTTTGTTCTTGTGATAGTTTACTGAGAATGACGATTTCCAATTTCATCCATGTCCCTACAAAGGACATGAACTCATCATTTTTTATGGCTGCATAGTATTCCATGGTGTATATGTGCCACATTTTCTTAATCCAGTCTATCATTGTTGGACATTCGGGTTGGTTCCAAGTCTTTGCTATTGTGAATAGTGCCGCAATAAACATACGTGTGCATGTGTCTTTATAACAGCATGATTTATAGTCCTTTGGGTATATATCCAGTAATGGGATGGCTGGGTCAAATGGTATTTCTAGTTCTAGATCCCTGAGGAATCGCCACACTGACTTCCACATTGGTTGAACTAGTTTACAGTCCCACCAACAGTGTAAAAGTGTTCCTATTCCTCCACATCCTCTCCAGCACCTGTTGTTTCCTGACTTTTTAATGATTGCCATTCTAACTGGTGTGAGATGGTATCTCATTGTGGTTTTGATTTGCATTTCTCTGACGGCCAGTGATGGTGAGCATTTTTTCATGTGTTTTTTGGCTGCATAAATGTCTTCTTTTGAGAAGTGTCTGTTCATGTCCTTTGCCCACTTTTTGATGGGGTTGTTTGTTTTTTTCTTGTAAATTTGCTGGAGTTCATTGTAGATTCTGGATGTTAGCCCTTTTTCAGATGAGTAGGTTGTGAAAATTTTCTCCCATTTTGTAGGTTGCCTGTTCACTCTGATGGTAGTTTCTTTTGCTGTGCAGAAGCTCTTTAGTTTAATTAGATCCCATTTGTCAATTTTGGCTTTTGTTGCCATTGCTTTTGGTGTTTTAGACATGAAGTCCTTGCCCATGCCTATGTCCTGAATGGTAATGCCTAGGTTTTCTTCTAGGATTTTTATGGTTTTAGGTCTAACGTTTAAGTCTTTAATCCATCTTGAATTGATTTTTGTATAAGGTGTAAGGAAGGGATCCAGTTTCAGCTTTCTCCATATGGCTAGCCAGTTTTCCCAGCACCATTTATTAAATAGGGAATCCTTTCCCCATTGCTTGTTTTTCTCATGTTTGTCAAAGATCAGATAGTTGTAGATATGCGGCAGATTTTCAACTGGTATCTTCAAATGGCTATACCCTAACAATGAGGGTGAAGCAGAAACAGCTGAAACCTCAAATGGCTGAAGCCCAGCTTTGAATCCCTTTAAAGTAATCTGCCCCTAGCCTAACTGCATGCCAGAAACAAAAAACAAATTACCTCTAGAGGAAGAATAACAGTATTCAGAATTTTGACTATCTTTATAATTATTCATACATGAAGTGTGATATTTAATCGAAACATAACCATTAACTCTAAAGGATAAGAACTACCCAAAAGCTAAGAAAAGAAAATTGAAAGAGATTTATAGGGGATCCAGATATTGAAGATATCAGGCTGAGAATCAAAGTAATTATGACTAATATGTTTATGGGTTTAAACAAAAAGATGGAGAATTATGGTAAATAGCTGGAAATTCTAAAATAAAATTAAAATTCTAGAAGTAAAAAATATAATTTATCAAATTAAGGACTAAATCCCTGAGTTTAAAAGCAAATTAGACAACACAGAAGACATTAAGGTAGGTAATATACAGACCTGTCCAAAGCATGTAGAGGCAAAATGTGGAATGCAACTAAAGCCATGCTTAGAAAGACAAGTACTTTTCAGTGCACATATTAGAAGAGAGGCCCAAAAATCTATTATTTTGGCATATATCACAATACATTAAAAGAAACATGAAAACCAGAAGAAACCTGAAGGACAAAATGGCAAAGATAAAAGCAAAAACAGAAAACATCCTTACCAAGGCCAAGAGTGGTTTTTTTAAGACTAATAAAATCGATAAGCCTCATTACAAAATAGAACCAGAAAAAAAGAGACTACCAGGAGTGGAAAAGAGAATGTGATCACAAATATTTCAGACATTTGCAAAGAAATAAAATATCATGAACAACTTTTTGCCATTAAGTTAGAAAATTTAGATGAAATGAAAAATTCCTTAAAAAAATTATAAAAACTGACCCAAGAAGAAAAATAATATCTGAATTCTTCTCTACCCATTAAAAACATAGAGTCTTTAATTTAAAACCTTCCAGGTCCAGATGGCTTTGCTGATTAATTACACAAACACTTAAGAGAGCAATAATTCCAATCTCACACAAATTCTTCCAGAGAATAAGAGAAGATATAATTTCCAATAGTTTTTTTTTTTCTGGTGGCAAGCATGACCTTGATAATAAAAGTTGATAATTGCATTACAGGAAAAGAAATCCATAATCCAATCACCCATGAATATAGACATAAAATTCCAAAATTCCTCAACGAAATCTTACCCAACTGAATCTAGTCATATGTCAAATGAAGAATCCATAAAAAACAAAACAAAATCATTGTATTTCAATATATAAACAGAATCAAGAAAAAAATAAAATAATCTCAAATGAGGCAGATAAAGCATTTTATAAAATTTAGCATCCATTTATAATTTTAAAAACACTTTGCCAACTAATAATAAAAAGGAACATTGTTATTTTAACAGAATACATCTACACAGAGTTTATAGCAAACATAATACTTTATTTTTTATTTTTTATTACACTTTAAGTTCTAGGGTACATGTGCGCAACGTGCAGGTTTGTTACATATGCATACTTTAAGGTGAAATGATGAAAGCTCTCTTCCTGAGATCAGGAACAAGTCAAGAATGCCCCTCATCGCTGCTCAGATTCAGCATTATACTCAAGAAACTCACTGGAGCAAGAGATCAAGGAAAAAAGCAACAAAAGTTAAAGGACTAAAAGGAAGAAAAAACCTCTCAATATCTTCACATGAAATAACTATATATTTAGTAAATATAAAATAATTAAAAGTAAATTATGATAATGAATTTAGCAAGGTGATTACATATGTCAATATACACAGATTGATTGTATTTCTATATACTATCCACAAATAATAAAAATACAGACTTTTAAAGCTAATATTTATAAAAGCACAAAGAAAAAGAAAAAGACTAAATACCTAGGAATAAACCTAATGAAAGGTGTTCTATTTAAAAAAACTCTAAAGCATTATTGGTAGAAATTAAATAAGACTGAGATGGAGAAATTAAGTCATGGATTAGGAGAGTCAATATTTTTAAAATGTTGATTTTCCCAAATTGATCTGGCTACAGATTTATCATAATTCCGGTTAAAATTATAATATTTTGGTGTATATTAGTAACATAAATCTAACATTTAATTGGAAACATAAAACATGAAGAATGGTCAAGGCAATCTTGAAAACAGAGAACAGTATTGGAGCACTTATACTACCAGATAATCACTACTTATTATGAAGCCACATTACTTAAGACAGTGTGTTATTGGGACAGATATAGATAAAGAGATCAATAAAACATAATATGAAGTCCAGATACAGAACAATACATATGTGGATACTTGATTAATGACAAATAGGTCTGGAATGCAGTGGAAAATGAAGTTCTGGATTACTTGTATATACATTGGGAAATAGTGAAACATGATACTTACACCATGCACAAAAATAATTTCAGGATGGATTATAGATCAATATGTGAAAGATAAAACTGCAAAGCTGTATTAATAATATAGAACAATATTTTTGAGATCTTGAATAATTCTTTTTATTTTATTTTATTTTATTTTATTATTATTATACTTTAAGTTTTAGGGTGCATGTGCACAATGTGCAGGTTAGTTACATATGTATACATGTGCCATGCTGGTGTGCTGCACCCATTAAGTCGTCATTTAGCATTAGGTATATCTCCTAAAGCTATCCCTCCCCCCTCCCCCCACCCCACAACAGTCCCCAGAGTGTGATGTTCCCCTTCCTGTGTCCATGTGTTCTCATTGTTCAATTCCCACCTATGAGTGAGAATATGCGGTGTTTGGTTTTTTGTCCTTGCGATAGTTTACTGAGAATGACGATTTCCAATTTCATCCATGTCCCTACAAAGGACATGAACTCATCATTTTTTATGGCTGCATAGTATTCCATGGTGTCTACGTGCCACATTTTCTTAATCCAGTCTATCATTGTTGGACATTTGGGTTGGTTCCAAGTCTTTGCTATTGTGAATAGTGCCGCAATAAACAAATGTGTGCATGTGTCTTTATAGCAGCATGATTTATAGTCCTTTGGGTATATACCCAGTAATGGGATAGCTGGGTCAAATGGTATTTCTAGTTCTAGATCCCCGAGGAATCGCCACACTGACTTCCACATTGGTTGAACTAGTTTACAGTCCCACCAACAGTGTAAAAGTGTTTCTATTTCTCCACATCCTCTCCAGCACCTGTTGTTTCCTGACTTTTTAATGATTGCCATTCTAACTGGTGTGAGATGGTATCTCATTGTGGTTTTGATTTGCATTTCTCTGATGGCCAGTGATGATGAGCATTTTTTCATGCGTTTTTTGGCTGCATAAATGTCTTCTTTTGAGAAGTGTCTGTTCATGCCCTTTGCCCACTTTTTGATGGGGTTGTTTTTTTCTTTTCTTGTAAATTTGTTTGAGTTCATTGTAGATTCTGGATATTAGCCCTTTGTCAGATGAGTAGGTTGCGAAAATTTTCTCCCATTTTGTAGGTTGCCTGTTCACTCTGATGGTAGTTTCTTTTGCTGTGCAGGAGCTCTTTAGTTTAATTAGATCCCATTTGTCAATTTTGGCTTTTGTTGCCATTGCTTTTGGTGTTTTAGACATGAAGTCCTTGCCCATGCCTATGTCCTGAATGGTAATGCCTAGGTTTTCTTCTAGGGTTTTTATGGTTTTAGGTCTAACGTTTAAGTCTTTAATCCATCTTGAATTAATTTTTGTATAAGGTGTAAGGAAGGGATCCAGTTTCAGCTTTCCACATATGGCTAGCCAGTTCTAACCTGAAAAAAAATATGATGAATGGGAGTTTACCAAATTTAAATAACTTCTGTTTAAAAAGAGATACTACAAAGAAAGTGAAAATACAAGCCACAAAATGGCTTTTGCCATATATAACTGACAAAGGGTACACATACAAATTAAGAATATTATCAACATTACATTGAATGAAATAATCCATATAAAAGAGTGTACAGACTAGATGATACAAATTTTATAAAATTCAAAATATGCAAGTCTAATCTATGTTGTTAGATATCAGGATAGTTGTTACCTCTGGGGAAGCCGATGGGGATAATGAATACAGGAAGTAAAGTGGGGCTTGGGGGACTTATAATGTTCTTTCTTTCTTTATTTATTTTTTTTGAGACAGAGTCTCGCACTATCATCCAGGCTGGAGTGCTGTGGCATGATCTCGCTCACTGCAACCTCCGCCTCCTGGGTTCAAGGGATTCTCCTGCTTCAGCCTCCCGAGTAGATGAGACTACAGGTGCCTGCCACCAAGCCCGGCTAATTTTTGTATTTTTAGTAGGGACGGGGCTTCACCATGTTGGCCAGGCTGGTCTCGAACTCCTGACCTCAGGTGATCCACCCGCCTCAGCCTCCCAAAGTGCTGGGATTACAGGCGTGAGCCACTGTGCCCGGCCTTGTAATGTTCTTTATTGACTTGTGTAATAATTATAACAGGTGTGTCACTCTGTGGTCGTTCACTGTCATGTTTAAGTCTGGGTCATGAATGCCACTTCATATTACATTGGAACTTATAATGGCTTCTTGGTTGACTCAGCCCTCTCACTACCATGCCCATATCTCTGTTGTAAGCTCACTTGCACAAAGCTTAACAATTCAAAGGGTGACTAATATTTTATTGACATGTAAAAGAACTAGGTGTGTCTGTGGGGTGGGCAGAGAGAGATAATACAGAAAAACGTAGGGATATGAAAAACGGGGTATCCTTCAATACCAGACTATTTAGGAACCACATTGTCAAAAAGCACAAGAAGCCAAAACTTGGAACAGCCATTCCCATTACATGTCTATTCACCTACCACATATAATCAGATATAACAGAAGTAAAAACCATGTACATAAGATTATTCTCCAGCTTTTTCCTTATATGTTTTTAGACATTTGCCTACGCACATAAATACACACTAACATAAGTTTATCACCATCACCATCCCTGCTCCTAATATTCCCTTCTTTAGTATCTCAATGTTAGTATCTCTATTTCCTCACTGATAAAACAATTAAAACAGTTTAGGTCACAAGCTATACACATGACCTTAAAGCCCAGGAAAGACAGGCAAGAAAGATTCAAACAGAAAAATATCTAGTCCAGTAGTTCTTGAAAACTTTAGTGTAAATTAAAATTACCTGGAAGACTTTGCTAAAATACAAATTCTTAGGCCTTTCTCATCAAGAGTCTACATTTTAAAAGCATCACAGGTGTTTCTGCTGCAAGTGGCTTATGGGGAGGAATACTGATCAAACTGAACATCCTAACTCCCCTCAGGATTATTATATTACCATGCCATATATATTAACTCTGGATCTATTTTTTAAATTTATTTTCTAGGAAAAGAAAAAATCTATAACATTTACCAGGCATCATAATAATCGCCTATTTTCTAAAAACTTTCACTTAGATGTGATTTTTTTAATAATACAATACCATTGTAACATACACTAAGGGAACCAGCTATTTAAAGGAACCCTATGGTGAATCCTTCTGTAAAGTGAAAACAATTCCCTTGATTTATTGTTGCATAAATCCAGATTTTCATATCTGAATTCACCTGCTGGGGAGAAATGTTCTCCCCATTGTCTAGGTCCTCTTTGCTAGCCTTCTGTTCAATATGTGGCCTTCTCACAATTCTATGATTTACATGGAGCAATTTAGAGAAGTAAACAAGTAGTGTTGCATGTTTAACTAGACTGATTGGATTGAAGGGCTGCCAGTAGCTAGCAAGACAAAAGATAAAAGGGGCTCGGGCTTCTGTATAGAAGGAAAACAAAGTAAAAAGGAGGAGGCTACCACCAAAAGAAGATGTGTATAACGCTGAGAACCGTAAAGAGATAGAGCTATGAAGCTCAAGAGCCCTAAGCTTCAGATATTGTTTTTCACAAGCTGGAGAAGGAATTACCTGCAGGATAGAGTCACCAGTCCCTTCAATGGCAAGGTAAACTTAGAGAAATCTCTAATCTGATCTGGGACATGATCACAGAGGAACTAGGAAGTGAAGACTTGTTAGAGATGCATGAAGGGAAAGATGTGAGTCTGAAAGAGGCTATCTTTCAAGGCTATTTCACACCTATAGAACCAAGGTTATTTGTATGTTTGTTGTCTCTTTAACACTCTATGACCTATAATAACAACATACCTATAGCAAATTAGATCTCAAATCCAGTGAAAATAGTCAGAAAATATGGTATATAAACTCACTACTGAGGACGGAGTTGAAGTTGTATCCCTCTGGCCACAGCCCATAAAGAAACCCTGATAACATCATAGCAGCAAAGACAAAATGAAACTTTTTGAATCATAGAGTCTACATGTTAGAATGAACAGGAATGCAACACTATGTCTTCTTTGCCAAATACCTAAGACATAAATGCCTATCATGAAACCTAAGACATGGGTATATAAGCACAATAGATGAGATGATTTGGACAAGATTCTGAGGACCATGTGTAGCACATTGTTAATTTATAAAATTGTCAATTCCCTTCCTCTTTATTTCCTACCAGTCTGAACTTATTTTCAACAAGATACCTTTCTTAAAACATGAAATGCCATAATGGGCTCAGGTCCAATTTGCCACCAATTAAATTAAATACATTATTTCTGCACATTTAGTACCTGCCAGTACTGTGGAGGACACAAACATGAATCAAACACGACCTTTGTGTTAACCGGAACAGCCTTTTCCTTTCAATATGGAGTTGCAAAATTACCTTCCTTATTGATCACACCCTTAGTAATATACCATTAGAACTCCTACTTTAAAGGGAAAAACAGTTCATAAATGATGTAAGATGTGCACAAATGACCTCAATGTGAAGAACAAGTCAAAATGCCACAGATTTCTGGTAAGTCCTATGAAATTCACCAGTTGTTTTAAAATTAATCACAACAGTTAATCAGAAGAAGAAATGCATAATTCATAAAATTTTATTTTTCTTAAATGACAGCAGTATATATCAAACCCATCCATCTGAGAGGCAGCTGGAGTCCTTTCTCACATTGTCAGGCACAGTCAAGATCAGGGGAGTATATGAAGCATGGGAAAAATGTAGCATGGCATCAAATACTAAAATCATCCTATACTCAAAAGCCAAACTGTTCATCATTCACATCCAGGGGAAAATAAATATAGGAAACTAAGAGCTGAGTTTCTGAAGTATAGCTCTATCTTTAATTGCCCGCTTGGCAAGGCTTCCTGTCCCATACAAACACTATATACCAGTACTCCAAAGTCAGCCACAAACAGAAAAGGCTTCTCTTCCCAGAAATGCCATCATGCCCTGGAGTCTAAATTAACAAGAATTTAGCCATCATAGGATCTGATTATCTTCCTTTTTGTCAACCTTGGGGAATTGCCATAACCCCTAAACATTTTAATTTTCTTTGAATCATTTTCCAATGAATATTGTAGATATGACACCCTTGATGTTCTTTTTCTTCTTTTGAAACATATTTATATATATCCGGTTCATGCTATCTTTTAGGGCTAACAAATTTCATCTATTAAAGCAGTGGTTTTCACATTTTATTTTAGGAATGGAAGCTTTTCTTTTCATCCCAAATGGTCAAGAAATCAAATATGTAAGACAGATCAAAGTGAAGCTAGTCTGGTTGAAGCAGGGCTGTGGATGTGTGGAGCCCTGCTGCCTAAGCCTCCCTCTCCTCCCCAGTCCCTTAGTGGCTCCTCGGGGGGGCTTTGCAGAACTCCTAGGTAAAAGGTATCCTTTTAACTATTATTATATCAGGGAGAAAATGTTATTTTAATAACTGGACAGAATTTCTCAGAGAAGAAGCAATAATATTTGTTACAAAATAAATTGATAGTCGATTGGGCATAAAAGGTGAGATCAGGAGAACCTGCATTAGAAAGAAAAAGCTTAAAATAGAGCAAGTTTAACTTTCCTGCATAAAAATTTAATAAGAGTTTGTGGTAAGGGAGAGAGGTAAAAGGACATTTGTGATGCTGTGAAATAAGCCTCCTTCAATTCCCCAAACACAAAAAGCTCATGTGGGTGTGTATGTGTTGTGAAAATCAATGAAATGTGGCTAAGCCCCCAATTCTGGGCTGGCGTGGAACAAAGGAAAGAAAAGAACAATGGAAGGAGAAAGAGGCCAGTAAGAATGAAAACTCATTAGACGCAAAACATCAGAACTGGAAGAAATAATAAAATGTGAGTCCCTTTTAATTTCCAGGAAATAAAATGGGAGGGCAATGAACTTCCAACAGAATATGGGCTAGGCTTCGGATATAATATTATCTAAATTTCAAAAACTGCAACTTAAGACTTAGGTCCAAAATGCTTCTATTTGGCACATGAGGGGACTGTGACATCTTTCTGTCTGAGGTTGAAATGAAAAATAACTGAAAAGATCCCTCTATTCTTCCTAAGTCTTCTTCCAAGTCGTTAGCCCTTACACAGAGAGACAGAGACAAAGGAAGAGACAGAGAAAAAGAAAGACTTTCTTAACACTCCTAGAAAAAAAGTGGAGAAAAGGAAGAGGAAGATGAAGGAGGAAACAAAAGTAGAAGGGGAGAAAAGATAGGAATAAAAACAACAAAAAAAATAAGTGTTATGAGGTAAGTAGGACACTAGGAACAGAGGGGAAAGAGTAAGGTATGGGTAAATTTCTATTCAAGTAAGGAAAGCCCCTTTACAAATGAACTTTTCTCCTCACCCAAAGCTTAACTTAGAAAGTCCAAAGTCCTGAGAAAGCATGGCTTATCCTAATTCCCTTTATCACCCAATTTGCAATTTGGAGAAGAAGGGAGCTTAGGGTTCTCCATTATGTTTCCCTCTGAGGATTTCCCTTTGGGAGTGGAAATTGGAGGAAATCTTGGAAAAAAAAATAACTTACCCTTGAAAACATCTAAGGCTTGGTATCAGCCTATCATTGCCTCTCCAAATTACCATCTCATTCTTCTCTGCATGGAGTTTCACCTTCTCTTTAGTTCTTGAAAGAGTTCTGAATCACTTTCTTCAACTTGAAGAGAAAATATTACCTTTTATAAGAAAAAAAAAATCATGCTATTCTCCCTTTCATGTTTGCTTATGATTAACTTGGTCATGAAAGCTCTTTCCTCTGAGATATTTACTGTGACATGTCATCTATGCTGCTATAATAAACAGTATTCCAACAATTGTCTCTTTGCCATATCTCATTATCAGGCCAGTACCCAGCCAGAGGCACACAGAGCAGTAACATAGAGAAAACATTACTCTTCTGCTTCCCTAAAACCTGTGGTTTCCAATGTTTTAGAAATCTAAAGACCTTTAACAACATGTTTGTGAAACTATTCTCTGCTGAATACCATTTAATTGAGAAAATCTATGCTAATAAATAGTGATTGAACTGAATAATACTTACCCATCAACTTGTACTTTATTAATCACAGAAGCGACATGCATTTATTTAATCAATGGTAGCACATAAAGTAACCATATATGTTACTTATTCAGTCCACAGACAGTGCTTGGTCCTCAAATACATCCTTGGTCCCTTGCAATAATGCAATGCTTTTCCTCTTCCCAAGATGTCTATGGCTTACACGTTGGAAACCACTGGGCATTTTCTAATTGGAACAGCCTTTTCCTTTCAATGTGCAATTGCAAAATTACCTTTTCTACTGATCACACCCTTACTCATCCATCTTCAGGACTCAAACTTTCAGTTTGGGCCACACATGCATATTCTTATTTATATGCCTTAGTTGTTTTTCTCTCCAGAAGCAGACTATCACCTTGAGAGTAGGGTTCTACAGCAATTTCTTCTATTTCTCATGCCTCCCACATATCACACTTCAGGGCCCTGCAGAAATTTATTAATTCTGGTTATATGAAAAAAATCACTCTGTTTTCTCAATGTGTCCAGATACATTCTTTGTCACCTCTTTCACCCTCGAAGTATGGAACTACCTACAAATCCCTTAACGCATCAGGCTGTCTCAGATCTTTGTGAATTTGCACATTCTAGGTTTCCTCACCAACTGGACTAGGAGATTTAGGAGGCTAGGTAAATGTCTTTCTCAGACAGTATAATAGTCACAACGCTTCATTCCTTTATTCAACAAATATTTGTTAATTATCAATAGCTGTTCTTCTAAGACAATCTGTAAACTCCTTGAGAAAAACAACGGTATTTTTAACATCTCTAGATGACTAGGACACAGTTCCTGGCACATAATAGATGTTCTGAATATGGTGATTGAATTGATTTATCACAGCTATTGTAAATGCAACCCACCTCTGCCTATAATCTGAATATCTTATGTGTAGAAGACCAGCCAGTTAAAGATTTTGGCATAGACTTTACACACACACACTACGCCTCCTGGAGCTACTCATCTGGCCTCAGAGAAAGATTGTTTTTTGCTTCTGCATGTTAGTATTAAAAGTTTTGAAATATTTCCCATTAAAAAGGCAGCTACTGAAGTAGTTAAAAGACATTGGAATCGGACAAATCTAGGTATAAATTCTGACTCCATCACTTATTACTTGTGTGACCTTGGGGAAGTCACCTGATTTTTCTGAGTCTCAATTTTATCACCTACAAAATGTGGAGGAAAATAATCCCTATTCTCCATGGTAAATATGTAGCAAATAATTTGGCAGACAGTAAGTGCTCAATTAATATTAGCTAACAATATTGAAAAGTATTGTTAAGGTTTATTATATATCCCCAAAAGAATGCCACAGGCCCTGAATAAAACACATTTATGACTTAAATGTAGCCCTTTAAATCCTCACCCACTCCTCTCCCAAAGTCCTTCCCTAGTCGGGGACCAGGACTAAACAACTGCTTGCAAAACATACAGGAATATTCCCTTGAGCTTTCAGAGGCTTTGGGACACTGATCAGTGTCATCAGGCCTACCTCTGCACTTAGTGCAAAATATCCCACAGGACACAAGGCAAATGAGGCAGTTCATTATCTGGAGGCTGGCTTTCTGTGAAGAATCACCTTCTCTTCTCCATTAAAATAAATATTGTGACATTTTGAATATCTGTGTTTTTTAAATGTCTTGTGATAAAAAAAAAAAAAAAAGGACGAGGAGCCTTTAAAAAATCAGAAGCTAGGCTAAGAGTGAACAGAAATCTTGCTAGAATTATTACTAAGGAGACTGATTGTATGCAGATGGCCTGGCAAATGGTAGGTAGGGGGAGGTGTTAGCAGCCTGGAGTGACTTGGAAGTTGGCAAGCAAGGAAAGGGCTAATTGGAAAAGGGCCATTTCAAGGATTCACTGTGCTGGCAGGAAGTCACAAAACATGTCATCACCCTCACTTTCCTCACTTTTTTGTTTCTTCTGATTCCATGCAGTTAGTGGTTAGAGGTAAGAGAAGGCATAGACTGTCTCAGTTTGCCTAAGTTAGAACAGACTCTAGGCTCCAGGTCAGTGGTTGGCAAACTTTTTCTGTAAACAGCCAAGTAGTAAATAGTTTATGCTTTGCAGACCATATGGTCTCTGTCACAATTACTCAACTTTGCTACTGTAGTGCAAAAACAGCCATAGACAATAAGAAATGAATGGCCATGGCTGTGTTCCAATAAAACTTTATTTACAAAAACAGCCTGCTATCTGAATTTGGTTCATGGGCCATAGTTTGACCACCTCTGCTCCAGAAGAATACATCTGAGGGAGCCAAGAAAAGATACCCAAAAAGAGTATTTTTGGAAAATAGGAACAGCATGTGCAGACCCAAGATCATAAGATTATAGCTATTATCTAGCTATATGACCTTGGGTAAACTCTAAATCTGTTTATATCTTAGTTTCCTTATCTGTGAAATGAGGTAGTTAGAGTTGATTATGATAATCAAGATGATTAACATATGTATCCCTTTACATAGCTATCTTTCTTTTTGTGGCAAGAACACTTACGATTTGGTCTCTTAGCAATTTCAACTATACAATACAGTATTATTAACTATAGACCTCATGTCATACTTTAGATTTCTAGAAGTTATTCATTCTACTAACTGAAACTTGTATCCTTTGACTAACATCTTGCCATTCCCTACCTCCACCCTGGCCCCCTTTACCCCTAGTAACCACCATTCTACTCTATGCTTTCATAAATTTACCTTTTTAGATTCCACATATAAGTGAGATCACATACCATTCATCTTTCTGTGTCTAGCTTATTTCACTTAGCATAATGTCCCGTGGGTTAATACAAAGGCCCGCCATGTGTTTCTACAATCTGCCATCAATTGGCTGGAAGTTGAGCTCTTCTCTTGCACCAAAGATGGCTTGAGATATGTTCCCTATATATATGATGATGTTTTGGCTTTTCTCTTCTTGTGTGTGAGAGAGAAAGAAGGGGAGAGAAAGAAGGAGGGAAAGAGATTTCATTTGCTGAGAAAATGGAGGAAGAGAAGAAGGGAGGGGAGTTTTTAAGAGACAGAGCTGAGTCATAACAGCTTCTGCAAAATCACTGGAGTCAAATACAGCAAAATTAGATCTAAACTGGGATTTTAAAAACCTACTATTATCTCATCTGTTATTCTGAAAACCCTCAAAAAGCTGATAACATCACGGCTAGCTAGCATCTACAGGGCAATTTTATCCAAGCCAGCTGGTTTTTTCTAACAGCACCTGCAAAATTAGACTAAATTAACTGAAAGACTATCCTGAATTATTAGCACTGCCCCGGGGACTCAAGCAGTGGTGTAGGATGGTTTCATTGACCAAAAATAAAGGGAAAATATGATAAAACCATCTCACTTCAAATAATTTTACCATTCATAATGGCCACTAAAAGACAAATTAAAGGTTTTATGCCTTAGTGAGTATTTCCTTTCTTTCTGAGATCTTACATACAGAAGCAGATAATACTGCACCATACCGGTTGTGTAGCAAATGTAAAGGCAGAATATATATGTCAAATGTGAGGATTAATTTAAAGCAAGAAATAGAATTTATTGAAATAGTGTATTATGGAATGGGAGGAACAGTTAAAAAGCCAGAACCTAAAGGAACAGGAACCCAGTTAGTTCCAGGGATCACAATAACAGAAGGTTTTTGACCTCTCTGACCCCCCACCCCCGCACTGAGGTAGCCAGTATCCTAAAATTTGTCGATCATCATTCCATTGCTTTAAAATTTTACTAAATTCATATGCAGCCCTAAAAATACATTTCAAGTTTTACAGGTTTTAATTTATGTAAATGTAATCACATATGCATTCTTATGTGACTTTTTTTACTTACATTATATTTGTAAGATTCATTCATGCTGATATGTATTGTCATAGTTGATCCTTTTTTTTTTTACAACTGTATAGTATTTTACTGTGTGAATACACCATGTTTTATTTACCATTCTCCTGTCAATGGACATTTG
Organism: Gorilla gorilla gorilla; assembly: GCF_029281585.2. Lineage (NCBI taxonomy): Eukaryota > Metazoa > Chordata > Mammalia > Primates > Hominidae > Gorilla > Gorilla gorilla. The sequence goes on from NC_073247.2 coordinate 140,419,704, forward strand.
GGTTGTTCCCAGATGTTTGGTAATAAAACAATGTTGTTGGAGGAGGGAAGGATAAATAGAGCATTGAGGAATTATAAGGCAGTGAAACAATTCTGTATAATACCACAATGAAGGATACATGTCATTATACAGTATTGAAACCCATAGAATGTACAATATCAAGGGCAAATCCTAATGTAAACTATGGACTTTGGGTGATAATGATGTGTCAATGCAGGCTTGTCGATGGTAACAAGTGTACCACTCTGGTGAGGGATGTTAGTGGTGGGAGAGGCTATGCATGTGTGGAGACAGAGTGTATGGGAACTCTGTACTTTCTGTTCAGTTTTTCTGTGAACCTAAAACTGCTCTAAAAATAAAGACTATTAAAAAAGCAATACCGTTATACAAGCATTCATTCAGTGGAGAGTCATTGAGCTCTTACAATGGACCGGAAACTAGTCTGGGCCCATGGATTTCAGTAGTAAAGCAGCAGACAAAAATGTCTGGCTTCAAGGAGCTTATATTGCAGTGGGGGAAAACAGCATATTAGATGGTGCTAAGTGCTATGGATAAATTTAGAGCAGGAAAAGGGGTTAGGCAGTATTGGCAGGGTATAATTTTAAAAGAGAGTGGTCAGGGTAAGGCTTACTGAGAAAGTGATATTTGAGTAAAATTCTGAAGTAGATGAGGGAGCAAGTCATTCTCCTCTTGGTGAAGAGTGTTTCAGAGATTAGCAACAAATGCACAAGTCCTAAGATAGAAGCATTTCTGGAGTGTTAAGAAAACAGCAAGGAAGGTTCTGAGGTTGGAGCCGAGTAAGCAAAGAAGAGAGTTAAAGGACATGAAGTCAGACAGGTAATGAGAAGGTGGGCAGAATAGATTCTGTAGAACCTTTTAGGTGATTGTTAGAATTTGGGCTTTTATTCTGGGAGAGGTGAAAAACTACTAAACATGTATTTCTAGAATATATGTGGTAGTATTTCTAGAATATATATGGTAGAATTATTGGATGACAGGGTACACATATCTTCAACATCACTAATGAATACCAAATTATTATCAAATAAAACCATATCAATATACCCTTCTATATTTATGAGTATATAAAAGATACTCATAGCTATACAACTTCACCAACAGTGACATTATCAGGCTTAAATATGTTTGCCAATCTGTAGATTTAAAATGATGTCTAATTGAGGACATAGTTTTTATTTTTCTGATGACTAATGAGACTGAGCTTTTATTCATTTTTTCATGAAATAATTTTATTTCAACTCTTCACGTCATTGGCATATTTTATTTTTTTACCAAAACCGAGCCATTTTTTGAGTCACATTATATTTTCTTCTAAGTTGTTTAAGATCCAGTTTTTTAAAAATCTGTGCATGATGCTTTCACTGAAATTTTTATCCTAAGCCTCAAGTAACTTTTTGATTTTTTTTTTATTTCTGCAACATAATCACTTTCAGCATTTATAAGACTTTAAAATTGGGGAATAATTTACATGCAGTAAAATGCACAGACCCTTAAGTGTAAAGTACTTTCATTTTTGACAAATGCTTACAGCTGTGTGACCCAGATCCCTATCCAGATATAAAGCAGTCTATTGCCTCCGAAAGTTTCCTTTTGTCCCTTTTGAATCCTCTCCCCAGTCCCTGCACCCGGGGCCAGAAGTAACCACTGATCTATTACCATAGATTAGTTACAATAGATTAGTTTCGCCTATTGTAGAACTTAGTATGAATAAAATCGTACAGTATATATGCTCTCATATTGTACAGTATATACGCTCTCATGTCTGCTATTTTTTTACTCACTATATTTTTGAGATTTATCTGTGTCTTGTATATATCATTGATACTTTACTTTTTAGTGATGAGTAGTATTCCATTGTATGAAGACAGTTTGTCTATTCTCCTATTAATGGATATCTGGACTATTTCTAGTTTGATGTTTTTATTAATTAATCTGCTGTTATGGACTGAATATTTGTGTCCCCTCAAAATTCATATGTTGGAATTTTAACCCTCCATGTGGTAATATTAGGAGGTGAGATTTGGAGGAGGTAATTGGGTCATGAAGGTGGAGCCTTCATGATTGTCATTAGTGTCCTCATAAAAACATGCCCAAGGAAGCTGTTTAGCTTTCTTTTGGCTATGTGAGGATACAGTAAGAAGTCAGAAGTGTGCAACAGAGAAGAGTCCTCATCAGAATCTGATCATGCTGGCACTGTGATCTCTGATTTCCAGACTCCAGAATTATGAGAAATTAATATTTCATGTTTAAGCCAACCAGTCTGTGGTAATTTTTTATAGCAGCCCAAAAGGGCTAAGACAACTGCTAGGACCATTCTTATACAGAGCTTGGTGTGGACAAATGTTTTTATTTCTCTTGCATAAGTACCTAGTAGTGTAACTGCTGAGTGAGGGAGTAAAATCTGCCAAAAAAGTTTCTAAAGTCATTTTATACTTCACACTCTTACCAGCAATGTATGAGTTACAGTAGCTCCAAAGTCTTGCCAACATTTTATGGTGTCGGACTTTTTCATTTTAGCCATTTCAGAGGGTTGTATCTCTTTGTGAACTGGTATCTTATTGTGGTTTCTTCATATCTTTATTTGACTTTTGTTTTTCCTATCCTGTGATGTGTCTCCCTAAGTCTTTAGCCCATTTTTCTATTGAAATGTTTGTCCTTTTCTTTCTTAATTCGGGACAATTATTTATATTTCTGGCTTCTCATATTTTGTCAGTGTAGCGTGTTGCAAATATATTCTCCGGTTTATGGCTTATCATTTTATTTTCATGAAGATGTCTTTTGATGATCAACAGTGATTTTTCCCCCAGTTTTATTGACGTATAATTGACAAACAAAAACTGTATATGTTTAAAGTAAGTATACAACATACTTCATAAAATGTTTTAATATGCATATACATTGTGAAATAATTACCACAAACAAGCTAATTAACATATCTATCACCTCGCAAAGTAACACTTTTTTTGCAAGTAGTGAGAACATTTAAGATCTACTCTGCAATCTATCCATCTGACAAAGGGCTAATATCGAGAACCTACAAGGAACTTAAACAAATTTACAAGAAAAAATCAAACATCCCCATCAAAAAGTGGGCAAAGTTTATGAACTTCTCAAAAGAAGACATTTATGTGGCCAACAAATGTTTGAAAAAAAGCTAATCATCACTGGTCATTAAAGAAACGCAAATCAAAACCACAGTGAGATACCATCTCACGCCAGTTAGAATGGCGATCATTAAAAAGTCAGGAAAGAACAGATGCTGGAGAATGTGTGAAGAAATAGGAACACATTTACACTCTTGGTGGGAGTGTAAATTAGTTTAGCCATTGTGGAAGACAGTGTGGCGATTCCTCAAGGATCTAGAACAAGAAATACCATTTGACCCAGCAATCCCATTACTGGGTATATACCCACAGGATTATAAATCATTCTGCTATAAAGACACCTGCACATGTATGTTTACTGCAGCCCTATTCACAATAGCAAAGACTTGGAACCAACCCAAACGCCCATCAATGATAGACTGGATAAAGAAAATGTGGCACATATACACCGTGGAATACTATGCAGCCATAAAAAAGAATGAGTTCATGTCCTTTGCAGGGTCAAGGATGAAGCTGGAAATCATCATTCTCAGCAAACTAACACAGGAACAGAAAACCAAACACCACATGTTCTCACTCATAAGTGGGAGTCAAACAATGAGAACACATGGACACAGGGAGGGGAACATCACACAACAGGGCCTGTTGGGGGGTGGGAGGCTAGGGGAGGGATAGCATTAGGAGAAATACCTAATGTAGATGACAGGTTGATGGGTGCAGCAAACCACCATGGCACGTGTATAACTATATAACAAACCTGCACGTTCTGCACATTTATCCCAGAACTTAAAGTATAATAAAAAAAATTACATGTTAGAAATGTGTTCTATTCCTTGGAAAATATGCTGTTATATGAAAAAGGCATGTTGCAAAGAGATGTTATAAGATTACCTTTTTCTTTGAAAATGTATCTCTATATATTATATGTGCATACCTCACACATACATATGTGTGTATACACACACATGCAAAGTTATTTCAGCTGAGACTGTAGCTGAAGGGAACATGCTATGGTTTAAGACACTGTATGCTGTGGAGGAAAGTCAATTCCAATAATTTGTTATAAGAGCTCACATATTTCGAATCAAGGCATTCTGGTAAGAACATGATTTATTTAATGTTTCACTTTTCTAAATGTATAGATCTACATATGAAACATGTTTTGCCTATGGTAACTAAAGAATTCATCCCTATTTGTATTATCTATGTTGACTGAAGTAGACAGCCCTCACTTTCACAATTAAATTGCATTCAACTTCTTCAGGCAAGAAAGTCAGTGGCTCATTCTTTTCATAATTAAAGACATAGTACCTGTTTTACTTCCAGTAATGGCAAAGTAAGTCACATTGAACCAAACCTCCCATAGCTAGCAATTATAAACTCTGGGGAAAAAAATAAAATAACTATCTAAAAGCACTTGAGGACACTAGAACTTATTTCTTCTATCTAACTGTATGTTTGTACCCATTAACCATCTCTCTTCATTCCCCCAACCCTCCCCAGCCTCAGCTAACTACCATTCTACTGTCTACCTCCATGAAATCAAATTTTATAACTCCTACACATAAGTGAGAACATGAGAACATGTTGTATTCATCTTTCTGTGCCTGGCTTATTTCATTTAATATAATGACTTCCAGTTCCATCCATGTTGCTGAAAATGACAGGATTTCATTATTTTGTATGACTAAATGGTATTCCATTGTGTATATATACCACATTTTCTTTGTCCATTCATCCGTTGATGGGCACTTGGGTTGATTCCCTAGCTTGGCTATTGTGAATAGAGCTGCAATAAACATAGGGGTGCAGGTTTCCCTTTGATATAACAATTTCCTTTCCTTTGGATAAATGCCCAGTAGTGTGATTGCTGGATCATATGGTAGTTCTATGTTTCGTTTTTTTGAGAAACCTCCATACTGTTTTGATAGAACAGTAGGCTGACTATAGTTAACAATTTATTGTATATTTCAAAGTAGCTAGAAGAGAAGATTTGAAATATTCCCAACACAAAGAAATTATAAATGTTCAAGGCAATGGATATTTTAAATACTCTAATTAGATCATTACACATTATATGTATGTACCAAAATATCACATGTACCCCATAAATGTGTACTCATTATGTGTCAATAAAACTTTTTCTAAAAAAAGATCTACTCTCTTAACAGATTTCAAATATACAATACAGTATTGTTAACTACAGTTACATCAATATTTATTAAGTCCCCAGTACTTATTCATCCTGCAAAACTGAAACTTTGTATCCTTTGACTAACACCTCCCCATTTCTCCCACCCGCTAATCTTTAGTCACCACCATTCTACTCTCTGCTTCTATTAGTTGAACTTTTTAAGATTTCACATATAAGTGAGATCATGCAGTATTTGTCTTTTTGTGTCTGGCTTACTTCACTTAGCATAACATCCTCCAGGTTCATCCATGTTGTTTTAAAACACAGAATTTTATTTTTATTTTGTAAGACTGAAAAATACTCCATTGTGTGTGTGTGTGTGTGTGTGTGTGTGTGTATTATTCTGCAGTATCAATTGTAATGTCTTCTCTTCCTTTTATGATTTTATTTATTTGAGTCTTTTATTTTTTTCTTAGTTTGTCTAGCTAAAGGTTTGGCCATTTTGTTTGTGTTCTCAAAAAAGCCAACTCAATCTTATTGATATTTTTCTATTGTTTATTTTTCTCTTTCATTTATTTCTGCTCTGATCTTTATCCCTTTCCTCTGCTTACTTTGGGCTTAATTTGCTTTTGTATGGTTCCTTAATGTGTAAAATTAGATTGTTTGTTTGAAACCTTTCTCTTTTTTCTCTTAATAGAACCATTTATCACTATGGACTTATCTCTTAGAACTGTTTTTGCTGCATCCCATAAATTATGGTATGCTGTGTTTCTGTTTTGTTTCTCTCAAAGTATTTTTAAATTTCTCTTTTGATTTCTTCTTTGACCCATAGGTTGTTCAAGAGTGTGTTGTTTACTTTTCACTTATTTGTGAATTTTCCAATTTCCTTCTGCTATTGATTTCTAATTTCACACCATTGTGGTCTGAAAAGATACTTGGTATGATTTCAATCTTCATAAATTTGTAAAGACTTGTTTTGTGGCCTGAAACATGATCTATCCTGGATAGTGTCCTGTATGTGCTTGAAAAGAATGTGTATTTTGCTGTGTTAAATTGAATGCTCTATATATGTGTGTTAGGTCTATTTGGTCTATAATGCTGTTCAAGTACACTGTTTCCATATTGATTTTCTGTCTTGATGTTCTATCCATTTTTGAAAGTGTAGTATTGAAGTTTCCTACCATTATTGTATTGATGTCTATTTCTCCCTTACATGTGTTAATATTTGCTTTATATATTTAGGTGCTCTAATATTGGGTGCATATATATTTACAAATGTTATATCTTGTTGATGAATTGAACCCTTTATCGTTATATAATGACCTTCTTTTACTCTTATGACAGATTTTAACTTAAAGTGTATTTCTTACTTGGTTACCATTTGCATGGAATACCTTTTTCATTCAGCCTATGTCTTTAAAGTGAGTCTCTCTTAGGTTATATATACTTGCATCATGTTTATTTAACTATTCAAACACTTTATGTTTTGTGATTGAAGAATTTAATCTGTTTACATTTAATTATTAATAGGAAAGGACTTATTACTGTTATTTTGCTAATTGTTTTCTATTTTGTAGCACATTTGTTTCTTTTTTCCTTTTCCAAGTCCAGCCTGGTGCTGAGGTAGCCCTGCAGCCTGGGTCTGCAGCAGGGGGGCCTGGCAGTGGGGTTCACTGAAATGGGCCTGGTGCTGGGATCTTTGGAGAAGTTCGGTACTCACTGTGCTCTGTTTCACCCACAAAAAGGGTATCTCTCTCTGCATTGCCCAGGCTTGGGAAGAGGATGATGTGGTTAACGTGACAATGTTCTCCCAATTATTTTTAATGCATTTTTTCTTATTTCTATGCTTTATCCAGGTGCTTGTAATATTTCATCTGGATTCTTTAGTGCTTGTGAAGATTTTCCTATGTCGTTGGTTGTTCTAATTGATGTTATTATGAAGAAATTAGCACTGGAAACTCCTACTCAGCTAGCTAACATTAATCCAGTGATCCAAAGTTCTTATTTTAATGTCACCAAATGTATCAATCTTCTTTATGATTTGTGTTTTTTGTGTCATGTTTAAAAAAATCCTTCCCTATGCCAGAGTAAACAAACTCTATATATTCTTCTGGAGTTTTAAAGTTTTCTTTACCCATTTAAGTCTTTAATATAACTAGGTTTTTTTGTGTGTGAATTATGTAAAGGATATAATTTATTTTTTTCCATGTAAAGATTCAAGTGTTCTAGCACCATTATGTGAGTACCCTCCCACTTTTACTCACCAATGTGAGTATAATACAGCTTTGCCATATATCAAGATCATATGAATCCGGGTATATTTTTGGATCCTCAGTTCTGTTCTATTGGTCTATGTGATTACCCTGTACTGCTACCAAAAGGTCTAATTAATACACTTTTTATAATACAAATCTTGATGCCTGGGTAGGAGTATAATCTCCACTTTCTTTTCCTTCTTGTTCAAATGTGTCTTGAATATTCATATAACTTTTTCCATATCATTTCCCATAATATATTATTCCATATAAATGTATACTCAGCATTTTAGGTTCCATAAAAACATCTTGTGATTTTTTTCCTGGGTTTTTATTGGGATTGATCAATTTGGAAAGAAGTGAAATGTGTACAAAACTGAGATTTCCTTTCCATCAACAAGAAGATAAATCGCTCAATTTAATGACTAAAGCAAATCCTAAATTTGTTGTAAATATATTACACATTTTTAATTAGATTCAATACAAAATTTTAAATAAAAGTCACCATTTTAAATTGTAGATTTATTTTAACTAATCACATTTCCTAATTGTTTGTTGTTGGTGTCTGGAAGTGCAGGTGTCTCGATTTTTGTACATTGATCTCGTGTTCAACAACCTAGCTAACTTCTTGTTAATTCTGATAAATATATTCTTCTTTTTCAAAGAATTAAATAGATAATCATTTTACCTGCCAATAATGACATTCTTCTTTTAATCTTTCTAATCCATATAACTTTATTTATATGCTTCATTGCACTGGGTTGGATCACCTATATAATAGATTAAAAGTGGTGATCATGGGCATCATTTATCTTTTATTCTGATTTTAAAAGAATGCTTCTAGGCCAGGCGCGGTGGCTCACTCCTGTAATCCCAGGACTTTGGGAGACCGAGGCGGGTGGATCACGAGGTCAGGAGATCGAGACCATCCTGGCTAACACGGTGAAACCCCCTCTCTATTAAAAATACAAAAAATTAGCCAGGCGTGGTGGCTGGCGCCTGCAGTCCCAGCTACTCGGGAGGCTGAGGCAGGAGAACGGCGTGAACCCGGGAGGCGGAGCTTGCAGTGAGCCGAGATAGCGCCAATGCACTCCAGCCTGGGTGACAGAGCGAGACTCTGTCTCAAAAAAAAAGAAAAAAAATGCTTCTAATGGTTCATGATTAATTACAAGTTTTGCTAAAGGTATTTTGCAGATACTCATTATCAGGTGGAGAAAGTATTTTTATATTCCTGGTTTGCTAAGAGTTATTTATATTGAGCTTTTATTATAAATGGAAATTAAATTTAGTCTAATTCTTTGATCATGTGGCTTTAATTCTTAAAACTGATAGCGGTAAATTGCATTAAAAAAACTATCATTGAATTCCTAGAAAAAAACTTAAGGTTCTTATGATGTATTATTCTTTTTATACATTGCTTAATTAAGTTTACTGATGTTTTGTTTTTTATTTTTATATCTATGTTAATGAGTGATACAATCTGTAGTGCCTCTTCCTTATATTATCCTTATCTCTTTTCCTGATGAGGTTATGAATAGCCTCATAAATGAGTTTGGGGTATTCCTTATTTTTCTATTTTCTGTGAGAGATTGCAATTATATGGTGATTAAATATTTCATAGTTTACAATTTTAAGTTATGTGGGTATGTGTGTTTTCTTTTAAGGAAGACTTTAATAATTCAGACTTTCTATTACTACCTGAGCCTTTTTGATAAGTTTTATTTTTATAGAAAATTCTGCTTTTCATCCACATTTCAAATTCATTGTCATGAGGTCATTCACAATATTATTCAATTTCATTTCAATATATACTGAATCTGTGGTTTTCTCTAGTTTTTCTGTATTTTTACTGCATTCTGTGCCTTCTGTCTTTGTTTTTAATCAATATTGGCAAAAATCTGTCAATATTTTTAGTCCTTTTGAAATTACCACGTTAGTCCTTTTAAAAATACCATAGTCTCAGTTTATTCTCTTTATTCAGTTGTTCTCAACCATTCCTATACACTAGAATCAACTTAGGAAGCTTTTTAAATTACTGGGTATATACCCAAAGGATTATAAATCATGCTGCTATAAAAACACAAGCACACGTATATTTATTGTGGCACTATTCACAATAGCAAAGACTTGGAACCAACCCAAATGTCAAGAAAATGTGGCACATATACACCATGGAATATTATGCAGCCATAAAAAAGGATGAGTTCATGTCCTTTGTAGGGACATGGATGAAGCTGGAAACCATCATTCGGAGCAAACTATCGCAAGGACAGAAAACCAAACACTGCATGTTCTCACTCATAGGTGGGAAATGGACAATGAGAACACTTGGACACAGGATAGGGAACATCACACACCCCGGGGCCTGTCATGGGGTGGGGAAAGGGGGGAGGGATAGCATTAGGAGATATACCTAATATAAATGACGAGTTAATGGGTGCAGCACACCAACGTGGCACATGTATGCATATGTAACAAATCTGCACGTTGTACACATGTAACCTAGAGCTTAAAGTATAATAAAAAAAAATAGCCATGTGTTAAGGCATATACATAGAAGTTCTGATGTAATGGCCTGGGATGAGGCCTAAATATTTGTACTTTTTAAAAATTTCCAGGTAATCATAACATTGAATAAGTATTGAAAACTACTGCTTTATATAACTCCTGAACTTTTAAATTTTCACTCGTACATTTATTTGTTCTCTACATATCCTATATTTGCTTTTGTTATAATGTTTTTTAAAAATTATTAATTTGGATATTTAACTTATTAGTTTTCAGCCTTTTAAGAATTTGTATTATAAGCCTTTTTACTATATACTTATTTTTATCACTTTATCTATAATCCCCCACTATACATAGACATGCATTAATTTTTCATTAAGTGCTAGATGCATTTTAATTTGTATAATTTCTTCTTTGACTCATGAGTTAAATAGCAATGTGCTTTAAATTTCAAAATATAAGGGAATTTACATTTTTGTTACTTATTTCTTATCTAAATGTATTTTGGTTAGAGAATATAATCTGTATGATACTGACTCTTAGATATTTGTTAAAATTTGTTTTATGGAATAAGACATGATCCATTTGCGGTATGCTTGAAAGGAATCTCTATTTTCTGTTAGTTGGGAACAGTATTCTAATTATATATGTCCACTAAATTAAGCTTATTAATTTTGTTATTCAAGTCTTCTGTATCGTTACTGAGTTTTATCTGATTGATTTATTGTTTACTTCAGGAGGTATATAAGATTTTCTTGCTGTGATGGTGCAGCGGTAAGTTTCTCCTAGTATTCCTGAAAGATTTACTTTATTCTTCTCTATTTGCTCCCTTTTTATAGGCGATCCAGAAGGGGACACCTAATCCACAGAATCCAGAACAATCACACCTGAGATTCACACTTGGGATAGCACCTTGCCTAGTTACAGTGTTATTTGAAATTTATTGATTCAGGTGAAATGTCAAAGCTCATATTAGAGAGCGGGGGTGGTCTAAGTGGGCAGTTCAGGGTCTCTTAGCAGTTACCGACAAACCATAAAGAGAACTCTCTATCTGCATCACTAGCTGTGAAAATTCAGGACCCAAACTGAAAGTAAACTCCACAGTATTTAGTCAGTACTACTTCAAATAAGGATCATCCTCTTTTTTAAGATGCTACCAACAATCCAAGAGATAAAAATAGAGGAAAACGAAACCAGGAAGACCAAGGTGATACCAATGTAGAAATCTAAAAATACATAAGGACCAAAATAACCAGAGTGATTGGTGATTTCCATAAAATAAAGATAGAATGTCTTCTGCACGTGCGTGTCAAGACATCAGCTCAAACATCAGGCACCCCAGTTTTGATGATACATTTAGCTACTGGCAGTCTCAAATTAAGTACAAGCTGCTCATCCCAAAGAGAGACAGCCAATTTTAAAGGGCACATTCCAAAATTCATGGAGGAACTAAGGATATGAAGATGAAACTCTGGCTAGTGCTGATGCTGGTACACACACACGCACATGCACACACACACACACAGTTGACCCATAAATCCTTACCCCTTCTTACTTGACCTGAACCTTTGACTTTCTTTCCCCGTCAACATTACCCCCCTCAGGCGTCATGTGTCATACATGTTACGATGCATGAGAATGGCAGATAAAAACCCCATATTCCAGCCACATTCCTCCCTGACATCAGGTTTAAAGGTAAGAAATTTAGCATTAACTGCTTTTCCTGGGGAAAAAAAATCACTTTCATTTTGCTCCCTCCCAATATAGTTCAGCCACTGTTATTAGAATCGATTTTTTTTTACTCCACTTGAGCAATAAAACCATTGATAAGCAACCTCTCCCCATCCTCGTCTCCTCTCTACCATTCCCATTCTCTAATATTCACAATTCTACTTTCTATTTCCAGGAGCTCAAAATTGTTTCTTAGCTCCCACAGATGAGCGAGAACATGTGCTGTTTATCTTTCTGTACTTGGGTTATTTCACTTTACATAATGTCCTCCAGGTTAATCTATGTTGCCATGAATGATACATTGTGTGCACGTGTGGAAACATTACTCTGTATCCCATAAATATGTACAATTATTACATGTCAAGTAAAAATAAAAGATTTTTTTAAAAAAATAGGGCAAAGACCCAGAGATTATTTAAAAAAAAAAACGAAAAATCTACTGGAAAATAATTTAACACCTCACACACACACACCCACAAAATCGGATTCCAGCAAGTTTCCTTTTACCCTTCTGGGTGAAACTGTTTGGACGAATAACTGTGAAGAACTGAGAGGCTGGATGTCCAATACTCAAAAGACTTGATTTTGTCTCCCTCTGGAAACAAAAGCAGTGTAGAATGAGGCAACCAGGGAGTAAATGGTGCTGCTGCAGAGAAGGGAATAGCCCACCCAGCCTGAGAAGCCTCACTAATAGAGCTCTTAAGCTAATAGGTGTCATCCTCCTGCTGGAAGTTTAATCAATGGGGACCAGTTCCTCTTAATATCCCAAGTTCTATAGATTGCCAAATGCCCTAAATAAAATCATCTCTCAGTAGATTCTCTGCAGATTACTCTGACACTGAAATACAGAAGGGAAACTGAAACACTGGCTATTGAAGTCATCCTTGCCTCTTATTTCTAAAGATCTTAATTTTTACTCAACAAATATTTACTGAGTAACTACTACATGCAGGCATTGTGTTCAGCAAAGCAGTGAATGAATTAGATATGAGCCTTGCCTTCAAGGAGTACGCTGAGAAAGAGAGAAAAGCCCATAATAATTCAGAATAGAAAGAGATGATGGAATCTGTGTTTAAAATGAAGAAGAAAAAAGGAACCATGATAGTTTATGTAATAACCACTTGCCAGGTAAAACACAGAGTGCCCAGTCAAATTTGAATTTCTGGTGAACAATTGTTTTTTAGTTAAAGTGCGCCACATGTATTATTTGGGAGAATTTATACTTAAAAAATCACTATTTATATGAAATTGAAATTTCACTGGGCATCCTGTATTTTTATTTGTTAAATCACCCAACTTTACTCCCTACCATTTCTCTTTGTGATAACCCCAGCAGAGATTTCACTGTATAAAGACTCTGAGAGAAGGGGCATCAAACCAGTACGTGGGGCCTCTTTTGAACTTTATCAGCACCAAAATTCCTAGTCAGAGCCATCTTTTAAATCATATAGCAAATCACACCATTCTCATGTTTAAAACCCTTCCTTGAATTCCTGTCTCACTCAGAATAAAATCCAAACTCCTTACCAAACCCTGTCAGACAGCACATGATCTGACTCCTGTTTACCTTTCTAAATTTTATAACAGCCCTGTGAAGATACCGCTATTAGTCTCATCCTGCAAGTGAGAAAGCATACAAAAGGAAGACATGCTCTACCAGACATCAAAACTAGTTATGTTATATAAAACCTATTATAGTATTAATGGGGAGAGTAGAAAACAGACTGGAAAATGTAAAACAATAATGTCCAATATTGGTAATGATGCAGAGCAATGGTCACTTCTAAACAACATAGAACAAATTGGTCACGGTGTTTTTGAAGAAAATTTGGCAGTGTTTATAACCATTAAAAATATATCCTCTGGGTCAGCAAAACCTGAGTCCTCTCCTCTCACTCACCTCCCCGGACAGGGTGAGCTTCACCACTCACTCCACCACCTACTCCATCATTTACCTGTCCCTGGGCTCAGTCCAGCTGCCCAGCTGCGGCGCCCTGCCAGTCAGCAGCACAGCCAGTGTCTATGCAGGTGCTGGGGCCTCGGGTTCCCAGATCTCCGTGTCCCACTCCACCAGCTTCCAGGGCGGCTTGCAGTCTAGTTGCCTGGCCACGGGGATGGCTAAGGGTCTGGTAGGAATGGGGGGCATCCACAACGACAAGGAGACCATGCAAGACCTGAACAACCACCTGGCCTCCTACCTGGACAGAGTGAGGGGCCTGGAGTCAGAGAATCAGAAGCAGGAGAGCAAAATCTGGGATCACCTGGAGAAGGGATCCTAGGTCACAGACTGGGGACATTACTTCAAGACCCTGGAGGACCTGAAAGCCCAGATCTTTGCAAATTCTGTGGACAATACCCACGTCATTCTGCAGACTGACAATGCCCATCTTGCTGTTGATGACTTTAGAGTCAAGTATGACATAGAGCTGGCCATGCACGAGTCTGTGGAGAGCGACATCCATGGGCTCCGCAAGCTCACTGATGATACCAGTGTCACTTGGCTGCAGCTGGAGACAGAGATCGAGGCTCTCAAGGAGGAGCTGCTCTTCATGAAGAACCATGAAGAGGAAGTAAAAGGCCTAAAAGCCCAGATTACCAGTTCTGGGTTGACCATGGAATTAAATGCCCCCAAATCTCAGGACCTCTGCAAGATCAGACAGACACCTGGGCCCAATACGACAAGCTGGCTCAGAAGAACCCAGAAGAGCTGGACATGTACTGGTCCCAGCAGATTGAGGAGAGCACCACAGTGGTCACCAAGCAGGCTGCTGAGATCGGAGTTGCTGAGATGATACTCACAGAGCTGAGACATACAGTCCAGTCCTTGGAGATTAACCTGGACTCGATGAGAAATCTGAAGGCCAGCTTGGAGAACAGCCTGAGGGAAGCGGAGGCCCACTACACCATGCAGATGAAGCAACTCAGTGGGGTCCTGCTGCACCTGGAGTCTGAGCTAGCACAGACACGGGCAGAGGGGCAGCACCAGGCCCAGGAGTACGAGGCCCTGCTGAACATCAAGGTCAAGCTGGAGGCTGAGATCACCACCTACCACTACCTGGGGGAAGAAGGAAGGACTTCAATCTTGGTGATGCCCTGTACAGCAGCAACTTCATGCAAACCATCCAAAAGACCACCACCCGCAGGATAGTGGACCACAAAGTGGTGTCCGAAACCAACGAAACCAAAGTTCTGAGACATTGAGCCAGCAGAAGCAGGGTATCCTTTGGGGAGCAGGACACCATCAGCAAACTAACACAGGATCAAAATACTAAATGCCACATGTTCTCACTCCTAAGTGGGAGTTGAGCAATGAGAACACATGGACACAGGGAGGGGAACATCACACACTGGGGCCTGTCGGGGGGTGGGGGGAAAGGGGAGGGAGAGCATTAGGACAAATACCTAATGCGTGAGGGGCTTAAAACCTAGATGATGGGTTGATGGGTGCAGCAAACCACCATGGCAGATGTATACCTATGTAACAAACCTGCACGTTTAGCACAAGTATCCCAAAACTTAAAGTAAAATAAAAAAATTATAAAAAGTTCAGAGATCATTGGATATATATATATATGCACACACACACACATGTATATTCTCTGACCTAGGATTCATATTCTAGGTGTTTTCCTAGTTATGTGTGTGCATATATTCACCTATACAGGTAAATGTATAAAATAAGATCAGTGAGGATACAAACCATCCTCTTTTCAATGGCCATCTCTATCTGTAGGATAAAGGAGTGGAAGTGAGACAGCTGGGGTCAAAAGGGACTTTTATTTTTCTATTCTTTATTAAAGATTCAGGGCTATAATGTATTTGTGATTTTCATATGCAATTAAAAATATATATTTTTAAAAGACACAAGGTTAGATAAACACACTCCAAAAGTTTTTAGTAATGTCAGAATTATGAGTAACATTTATTTCTTTTTCTTCTTGAAATAGGATACCCCTTATCCTGACTGTAAATTGGCTTTATGATTTTAGAAACCTTGATGGACACAAGAGGGAAAAACTGTCATGTAAATACTGCAAGCCATTTTCTTTCTTTCAAGTGGTAAGAACTTGAATCACCTTTGGGGCAACCTGTTCTTCAGTTTTGGAGAAAGTGCCTTGAATGGCCCTTGTTACATAAATTTAAAAAAATCTATTATTCTTGGAGGAAACTATATAGTACTCTGAATGTAGATGTTTTAGTCTCAAAAATAACTGTTCTCTTTGGTAATGTAAATTGCTGTATATGATTGAGTCAGGGCTCTATCTGCAGACTTTATTGCTTTGGAGTGGTGGAGTGATGGCTTTCTATGAATTTAGACTACACTGTGCTGGGACTGTCGCTTATTCACTTGGAGTTGTGGGAGGTTTTAGCAATTTCTCACCGGATAGTTTTAGCTGAGACCTAGAGAACTACAGAAAGATACAAAGGTATGATCTACATCTGCTGTATAACTTTCTTACAAAGGCAAACCACACTAGGTTTACATGGTTTAAATTTGACTAGCATGGTAGTGTTCTTTACATTGTACTTTTTAATTTGAAACCAAATGACTCAAACTTTGAAAAATACACTACTGCTGAATAAATCACCTTCCGATGTTACTATCTTTAGGGCTAAAGAGTACAATTCAATAAGGCTACAATGTAGAGGGTGTGGAAGTTGTTGTCTCAGAAGGGTTGACATTCTCATTAGCAATAATCCTTAAAAATGACAGGGCCTGGGTGTAAAAATAAGAACATGGGAATTGGTCCTCATTTGGGAGTGTTAACTTAAAAAAATGCAATTTATAAATTTAGAAAAGAAGATTTTATTTCTTGTAAAGGATTACAGCCTGCAAGGTGGCCATCCCACAGTCTGGGAAGTGTGCCTCTGGCAAAAACCAAAGACAGACATTTCAAAGGAAGAGGGGTTAGAGTAGGAGCTTTATGCTGAAGAGGTTGGCTAAGTATATGTATTCAACAGATTACTGGAGGAGCTAACAAAAAAATCATGAAGGTAGTCCTGACGCATGCATATTGAACAAACATGCATGTAACATATGACCTATGTTCACCTTGGAGCAGAGACTTAACATTTAAATGTATTCTAATTAGGCCCTATACATCAAAAAGTATTTTCAGGATGCAAAGGCACTCAAGTGCACAGCTTCTGTAAACCAGCCAGAACCAGTCCATGGTCAGTGGTCTTCTTATCAAGATAAAGTCACTGAAATCAATCTGTTGTCCAATTGATCCAATTAAAGCTGTGTGTGTGGTTATGGCTGGTGGAGCAAGAGTTCAGTTAGTCGGTGTCTGTGAGCTGGATGAGTTGTAATCGGTTTAACATTGCTTATCTTGAGGCCATTGCTTGTTTAGCTGCTAGAGAAAAAGAAAAACCTTGTGGCAATTAGGACATAATTTATTCTTTAATTATAGGGGTGTGTAACTTAACTTTTGCCTGGCATGACTCTAAGTCCTGTTTATAATTTATGATCTTATGGCCACAAAGAGTCTGTTCTGTCAGTCATATGGTCTCTATGTTAACATTAATGCTGGTCAGTTGTATCTAAACCATAAAAGGAAGGGGTTATTGTCCAACTTCCCACCCCATCGTGGTTGGGAATTTGATTTTTAGGTTTTTATGTAATCCTCTTGGCCAAGAGGGGGTTCTTTTAGTCTGAAGGAAGGCTTAGGAGTTTATTTTTAATTTACAGGAGCAAGGAAAAACTTTTCCTCTCTCAGGGCATGAAAGGAGCCGGAGCTTGACCTGGAACCTATTGTGTAAATATACTCACAAAATTTGTTGGGTGGGGCAGAGAGTAGCAGTTAGCTAGCTCCAGGCCACACAGAAGCAAGCCAAGAGGTAGGCAGAGAAATGCATTTTATGAAATCCTCATTATGGATTTGTCCCTATGGGCTCTAAGAGTAGCCACATATACTACTAGTAGTGATGACAAAATATCCTCAATGTTGTATTTCCCTTCCATGATCCCCAAACTGTCAGTAAAGTGTTCTGAAAGGAAGGGTTGGCTTCATGGGTGTGCAACATGTGCAGCTGCACAGGGTTCCACCCTTAATAGGGTCCCTAGGAATGGTTTTTTTCTCTCTTTTTAAAATTTATTCTAAAAAATAAAATAAAATACATGTGCAGAATGTGCAGGTTTGTTACATAGGTATACGAGTGCCATGGTGGTTTGCCGCACCTATTGACCCATCCTCTAAGTTCCCTCCCCTCACCCCTCCACCCCCCAACAGGCCCTGGTGTGTGATGTTCCCTTCTCTGTGTCCATGTGTTCTCATTGTTCAGCTCTCAGTTATGAGTGAGAACATGCGGTGTTTGGTTTTCTGTTCCTGTGTTAGTTTGCTGAGGATGATGGCTTCCAGCTTCATCTGCGCCCCCACAAAGGACATGATCTCATTCCTTCTTATGGATGCATAGTATTCCATGGTGTATATGTACCACAGTTTCTTTATCCAGTCTATCACTGATGGACATTTGGGTTTGTTCTATGTCTTTGCTATTGTAAATAGTGCTGCGGTAAACATACGTGTGTATGTGTCTTTATAGTAGAATGATTTATATTCCTTTGGTTATATACCCAGTAATGGGATTGCTGGGTTAAATGGTATTTCTGGTTCTAGATCCTTGAGGAATCACCATAAAGTCTTCTACAATGGTTGAAATAATTTACATTTACATAAAAACCCTAGAAGAAAATCAAGGCAATACCATTCAGGACATAGGCATGGGCAAAGACTTCATGACAAAAACGCCAAAAACAATTGCAACAAAAGCCAAAGTTGACAAATGGGATACAATTAAACTAAAGAGCTTCTGCACAGCAAAAGAAACTATCATCAGAATGAACAGGCAACCTACAGAATGGGAGAAAATATTTGCAAGCTACCCATCTGACAAAGGTCTAATATCCAGAATTTACAAGGAACAATAAATGCTTTAATATTCTGTGATCTCCACCTTGAAATTCATAATAAGTTTTTAAAAATGGGCTCATATTTTATTTTTGCGATGTGTCCCACAAATTATACAGCCAGGCCTGCTCAAAGGTTTCAGCCTTTTATCAGCCGTAAAGCACAGCGTCATCTCTCAGAGTCTTCACTCCATGGTTGGAGTAGTGGTAGCAAAGGTGGATATGAGCGGAAAAATACTACAATGACAACTTTAGAGCAACTTTGAAAATTCTCATGAAGTGGGGACACATTTTTTGTTCTGTTTTAATTTTGTTATTTCAATAGCTTTTGGGGTACAAGAGGTTTTTGGTTACATGGATAAATTATACAGCGGTAAAGTCTGAGATTTTGGTGCACCTGTCACTACAGTAGTGTACATTGCACCCACTATTTAGGTTTTTATCCCTTGTTCCCCCTCCTACCATCCTCCTTCTGAGTCTCCATAGTCCATTATACCACTCTGTGTACCTTTGTGTACCCATAGCTTAGCTAATACATATAAGTGAGAACATACAGTATTTAATTTTTCATTCCTGAGTTACTTCACTTAGAATAATGGCCTCCAACTATATCCAAGTTGCTGCAAAAAACATTATTTTGTTCTTTTTATGGCTGAGTAGTAGTCCATGGTATATATATGCCACATTTTCTTTATCCACTCATTAGCTGATAGGCATTTATGTTGATTCCATATTTTTGCAATTGTGCTGCAGTAAACATGCATGTGCAGGTGTCTTTTAGATATAATGACTTCTTTTCCTTTGGGTAGACAACCAGTAGTGGGATTGCTAGATCAAATGATGGATCTATTTTTAGTGGTCTTTTTTTGTTTTTGAGACAGAGTCTCACTCTGTCACCCAGGCTGGAGTGCAGTGGCATGATCTCAACTCACTGCAACCTCCACCTCCTGGGTTCAAGCGATTCTCCTGCATCAGCCTCCCAAGTAGCCAGGATTACAGGTGCCCGCCACCACGCCCAGCTAATTTTTGTATTTTTAGTAGAGACAGGGTTTTGCCATGTTGGCCAGGCTGGTCTTGAACTCCTGACCTCAGGTGATCCACCCGCCTCGGCCTCCCAGAATGCTGGGATTACAGGTGTGAGCTACAGCACCCGGCCTCTATTTTCAGTTTTTTAACATATTTCTATACTAATTTACATTCCCACCAGCAGTATATAAGCATTCACTTTTCACCACACCCACAACAACATAAGTGGGGACCCTTTTGAGAGGACCTAGGCAGATGGAGGTCTCAAAGTCCCCATAATTTAATCAAGCAAAGGAAATGTCATTGTCTGGAATTATTGGTTGTGTTCCCCTGGTTTTTTTGGAATTTTTTTTTTACATTTTCCAAATGGCCATAGATTAATCATGAATTATAAGAATTAGGGGGAATCTTAATATATATTTAGTCTAGCATTTCCCATATTATGTGTTAAAAACCCTTAGGTAGGTTGCTGTCACAGGAATCTGTATGCACCAGGGTCATTTGTAGTCACGATAAATAACATAACTTGCTGTCTCCTCAGCCTGAAATGCCTTTATCCCACTCTTTCCTGGCTAACCCTTCCTAATGCTTTGGGTCTTAGCTAAGAAATGACCTCCAACGGAAAGCCCTCTCCGATAACCCCAGGCTGCATTAAGTGTTTCTCCTCTTAGCTGCCAGAGCACCTTGCACTTCCCCGGCCATAATACCTATCACCCTACAATGATCTGATAACTTTCTTGTCTCCTCTGCAGACCATGAGTCTTAAACAGAGACATTGGCTCATTCATCTTTGTTTTTTTTTTTTTTTTTGAGACAGAGTTTTGCTCTTGTTGCCCATGCTGGAGTGCAATGGCGCAATCTCGGCTCACTGCAATCTCTGCCTCCCGGATTCGAGCGATTCTCCTGCCTCAGCCTCCCGAGTAGTTGGGATTACAGGCATGCGCCACCACACCCGGCTAATTTTGTATTTTTAGTAGAGACGGGGTTTCTCCATGTTGGTCAGGCTGGTCTTGAACTCCCGACCTCAGGTGATCCGCCCGCCTTGGCCTCCCAAAGTGCTGGGATTACAGGCGTGAGCCACCGCGCCCGGCCCGGCTCATTCATCTTTATATCCCTACCACTTAGCAAGGCTCCTGCCACATCTTAGATGCTAGTAAAAAATGGGTAAATAAATAACTGAATGAATGAACGAAGTATTGTGCTTTTCAAACCATGCAGATGATGTAATTATTAAATATATTAATTTTATCGTCTTAGTATTTTTAAGTAGGTATTCAACTCACAGATACATTAAGCATACATTATCATAGCTGTAAAACTCTTTGATAATAATAAGGGTTCTTCATAATTGAATATAATGAGAACCACTTATCTAGTTCAACTCCTTTATTGTGCAAATGAAGTTGCAAGGGATAGACTGCATTCACTTGTCCAGTGTCTCAAATTTTACCAAGGGCAATGGAGCCAACAGCTAGCACGTCGGCCTGTATTTTCTTGAATTTCCTAATTCTTTGTTTTCTTTCCCAAATTTGGCAATGCAGTCTGCACAACCAAGGTTGATGCAAAATAACTTTCTTGTACTAGTGCCTCCTGCAGGTCTGCAAAGCAGCAGTAGCAAAGTGGCCCATGTCTCAAGGCCCATGTCTGGGACCCAGGAGGGTTAAATGCCAGGATGAGGCAAGCCAGTGACCAAACAGGCTGAGTGAGTCAGTCTGAAGGAAAGTCACAGGGCAGGGCAAAGTGGTCAGGTTCTTTGTCCAATATAGGGTGTGGCAACATCAGATGCTGGGCTAAGGGGTGAAGACATAAGAAATCTCTGAAGCCAAAATTTCCAATAGTATATGGCCTCCTAAATGTTTTTGCCAGTCTTGTTCACTACTGTATCCCTTATGTCTAACATAGTGCCTGGAACTGGAACATAGCTACTTCTTAATAAAAATTTACTGAACAAATGAATAAACTAAAAATATGAATTGACCTCCTCCAGTTCTAGAAGGAACTGCTGAAAAAGCTACCTAAAGCAGCAAGCCTTGAAGATTCACCTGTCTGATTCTAAATGGGCAGTATATGATCTTTAATTATGTTCCCTCAATATCCAAAATATCAGGCAAGGCACGCTCCAAGGAAAAAGGGGTACACCTCAGGGGAGATATATCTTAATGATATAGCTTAGGGGAGAAGATAGATTCCACCTTATGCTAAAATAAAGAAAACCAAGTCAGAAGCTCACAGACATAAAATAGGCTTTTAAAGCTCATCATCTGGCTGGGCGCCGTGGCTCATGTCTGTAATCCCAGCACTTTGGGAGGCCTAGGCGGGCGGATCACGAGGTCAGGAGATCAAGACCATCCTGGCTAAAATGGTGAAACCCCATCTCTACTAAAAAAATACAAAAAATTAGCGGGGCGTGGTGGCGGGAGCCTGTGGTCCCAGCTACTTGGGAGGCTGAGGTAGAAGAATCGCTTGAACCTGGGAGGCGGAGATTGCAATGAGCCGAGATCACGCCACTGCACTCCAGCCTGGATGACAGAGCGAGACTCTGTCTCAACAACAACAACAACAAAAACTCATCATCCAAGTAAAGTGAAGGGACTGCTCCAACTCCCTGGAGCTACACCCACAGGAATGGCCTTTTATAAAGATTTCATTTTGTTTTCCTTTTAAGTTTTATTTAATGCTGTTTACAATCTGGTTCCTTTTGTATAAATTGGGAGAGGGAGATCAGTAATATACGATAGGTAGATAGTGCTGTGATTCTTCCTAGGCTTCACAAACTCCAGAAATGAACCTTGAGCCTCGTATACCTTTGGGAAGTCCTAACTGTTCTTACACATTTATCTTTATCCATAATGGGGTTGGAGACCTTGAGAAGTTAAAACAATTACGTCAACTCTCCATTTCCCTTTGCTTGTTTAGACACAGATTTAGTGGCCACTTCAAAATGGGAGTTTTCTGATCTCTTCTACCTGCCTGGCTGCCATTTCGTGACATCTTTTAATGCAAATTTTCATGTCATTAATCCCCCTCTTTAATTCTGTTAGGAGTCACTGTCCTTTAATGTCATCCATTGAATTTTTCAAGTGAACACTTTTTTCTCATCTTGCAAACATCTCCTAATTAATGATCACCACCGCCTTCTCATTAATGCTCAATACATGAGGTAATTAATGATCACTCATGCACCAGATGAGATTTTCAGGTACGGCTCACTCCAATAGTGCTGTAGCTTTTGTGACCTCAGTCAAAATTTCATTTCTATGTCCTTTCTATAAAGAAAGGGATGTCACAACCTCATTTTCTAAACTTCTCCCAAGCAACAGACTCCTTCCCTCGGCCAAACATGTTCAAGTCTTATACATATATATTTTTTTAAGTCAAAAAACAAAAAAGGTACCACACTCTCAATTTTCTATCTCCCTCTAGCTATTATCCCCTTTCTTCACCTCTTTATAGATTAGCATCTTCAATGAGTAATCTACATTCACTGGCTCTACTTTTCCTATCTTAACTCAGTATAATCTAGCTACTGAAATATTCTTGCTATTGAAATTATCTCACTAAACTCAGCAATTACCTCTAAATGCAAAATCTTTGATTTCTGTGTGCCATTGACTATTTATATTTCCACTGACTACCAAGTGTTTGTAATTCTTCTAGTAATGTTTGAAACATCATGTTTTTCTTGGATCTCATCACATTTGTAATATTGTTTCTCTTCATTCTCCCTCACTGGCTCATTTTATCTCATCTGTCACTTAAATATTGATATACTCTAGGTTTATTCTTTGGTGCTTTTTCTTAAAATCATCCTGGGAAATATCTACTCTTCTGCCTTTTGCTAGTCATTTTCCAAGTTGATATCTTCTGCCCCATTGTGTTTCCTGAGCTCTAGATTCATTATCTGGCTTTCTACTGAAAATGTCCACTTAGATGATGCACAGGTAACTCGTAGTCAACATTTCCAAAACTAGACTTATCATCTACCATCACCTCAAATATACTCCTCCTCCAGTGCTCCCAGTGAATGGCACCACTGTCTATACAATTGTTTATGTCAGAAATGTGGGAGTCATTCTTAATTCTTCCATTATTATCATCCCTTCAACACAAGCAAATCTTATCAACATTCCCTCCTAGTTATCTCTTAAAGTGTTATCTTTCTCTCTGACTCACCACTAATCGTTTGCTACCAACCATATGAAATCCAAAGTCCTTATCACAACCACCCAATTCTCATTTATTTACCCAACATTTATTGTGTTTCCAACTCTGTTCTAAATATGGTACAACATGCTTTGCTTTTCATGTTTCAGCCCTTGGCTTCCCCTGTAGTGTCATTTTATCACTTTTGACAATATCTAACCTTCTTGCCACTTTCTATGCCTGAATCATAACAATTTAATTACATTTCACTAAATACATACTGCTCTCTTGCTTTTCTCCATATCTTTACAGAGACTGTTTGCTGTAACTGAGTATTTTCGAATATTCAGTGAAAGTAATTTTACAGTAAGTGACTCTATACTACTTGTGGCCACACCAGGGTATCCAGATATATTATTTGATTTTCTTTCTGAGCACAGTTCATCTGTATTTTTATCAGTCTGGCTCATCACCACTTACAGCTACAAGAAAATGACTAAATTAGTCAGATGTGTTTTTGTTGGGGTAGGGAATGGTAGAATAGATAGGCTTGAGGTGAGGAAGGGAACCAAGGGCAACATGTCTGCCCAGGAGGTTGTCCAGCCCAGCTAAAAAACAAAACAAAAAACAAACAAACAAACAAAAAACAAAAAAAAAACAAAAAAAACTAGACTAAATTGGGCTTGAGTTACTTAAACATTTTTGTAGTACACTTACTCAATACTTTAATCCAAATAAATTATTCTATGGTAAAGAATCCAAATCCAGAGTTAGGTCAGCAAGAGAAAGATTTTGAGGCTCAAAATTTTTAACCTTCATTACAACATGAGTTGGGCCCCTTGTCTTTATGAGTAGTGTTCTACCAATGAATCTGAGAGGGAGAAAAGCAAGGGATTCAAATGCCTCTTTGTAGGTACTTTTCATGTGTTTCTTTAAGCTCCTCATTACCTAACACTATGTCAAGTTCATCCCCTTTACTACAACTCAGCTTGTTTCTTCAACATGTCCTTCAATGAGTCTTCCCCACCTGCTGCAACTGCTGTCTTTACAGAGACTACTTTTCAATCTAATTTTCCAGCCTAATACTCCCCTCTGACCATTCCTGACTCCTATTTTGCTCCACACTCACTTAGGACATCTCCCCAGGATTTGAAACTCAGCATGGAAATAAAACATACCATTTTTTTTCCTCTGTGCAGGAAAACTAGACACAGTCCCAAGTGTAAGACATGCAATCTGATTTTTGGTTCTTTTCTCTAACATATCACAGGTATTCAAATTATCATCAAATCAGTATCTCTTAAACCACTGTTTCTGCTACTCATAATTTATAAAAACTGCATTGCTGATGGACAATTGCCCTAAAATCCAGTTTCTAAAACACTATCTCTCTATTTCATAACAGTGACAACAAACAGATATATAGGACTTACTATGTACCAGGCACTGCTTTAAATCATATATGCAATCTCATCTAATCCTCTAATGAGATTTACCTATAAGTCAAGCACTCCTATCACCCAAACTTTACTTATAGAGAAACAGGCACACACAAAAAAGCAACTTACCCTAAGTCATGTAGCTAGTAAATGTCAGAGGTGTGATTTTAACCCAGGTTACCTGGCTTTCAAGTTCATGCCCTTAACCACTTTTTGTACTTGTACCCTTTGGACTATAAGGCCAAAGATAAAATTTATCTGCCATTCCATTCTCTCCTCAGCAAACTTCAGCTGCTATAATTAAAGAGATCTTATAATATCCTAGTCTAGACACCATATTTGAGCTATCCTATGTAGCAGCCACTAAGCCACATGTGGTTACTGAGCTCTTAAAATATGGGTAGGGTAACTGAGCAACCAAATCTATAACATTATTTAATTTTAATTAATTTTAATTTTAGTAGCCAGATATGGCAGTGACTATTATATTGTACAGTGCAGTATATTGGCAGTGTCTTTTCTGTATGATCAGAAAATGGATTTTGAGTGAACATCTATCTACTTGCCACTAAGAAGAACAACAAATACATAAGAGCATGACCTTTACTTCCTAATAGGACATAATCAGAAATATAAGACATAGGGAAAGTAAATAATATTTAAATGTTGGTGTTGAATTGAGGGTGAAACTAGGACAAGGCAAGCCAAGAGAAATCAGGGCACTGAGCCAAGTTTCAGATGGTTCATGTTAGGTTTATGGCACATAGATACAAGGTTACAGCCTGAGGGCCAGGAGGCAAGGTCAAGAGACTATAGGTTGACCAAGAGGAAAAAGCATATATCATTCTACCAGCTGTGAATTTAAACAAGAAGGAACAGATCAGCTATGATATCTAAGCTGGGACAAGTCAAGGGCTCAGGCGTAGCATAGTGTGAGTGTATATGGAGTGATTAGTTCAAACTGGGCACAAGGCAACAAAAAATAAAGTAAAATAGGAAGATGGATAATCCCTTTAAAAGGAGAACAAGGCAAACAAATGGGTCCACCTACAGGTAGACCAGATTAATATCTTTGATCCTAATAATACCAAGTGCCATCTAGTGGATATCTACTATGAGCCAGACACCATACTAAGCCCTTTATACATATATTATATAATTTATTCTTGTGAGGTAGGTACTATTATTCTCTTCGCTTTATAGATGAGAAAACTGAATCTCAGTGAGCCTATTACCTTCCAAAAATCACAGTTATTAAGTGGAAGAACCAGGATTTGAATCAAAGTCTGTTCAATTTCAAAGTATATCTAATTTGCACTACTTTCTATCTATAAGACAAGGCAGATATCTTTAGCCCTAAGCAGAGAGAGGGAGAGGTCTTTGCAGGGAATCTGCTAGGCTTAACAGGGAAGAGTAATTCTCTGTTAAGTTCAAAGGAATCAAAGCCTGAAGGATATGTATATATTGGAATACTGAACGGAAAAGGAGAGTTTTCACTGCATGAGGATTGATAGTATGAGCAGGGGCAGAAATACGTAAGTGTAGGGGCTGTTCTGCTGGCAATAGCCGAATGTGATGGAATGTTAGTATTAGCTCCAGTTTACTCACATACAAGTCACTGAACTGGTTGTTTCCCACAGAACTGGATGATTTATATCTATTATCGATAATCCTCACTTCAACTCCTTATTGGAGCTTGTATGAGCTCCATTTCACAGATGAAGGACTAAATACCTGAAGAGGCATGAATTATAATGAGGACCTGTCTGGTTCCAAAGCCATAATCTTTTCTTACTAACTAATGGCTTCCATGAAAATCCACATGGAAGGCTTTGATCTCTCCCTACCCATTAAATTTTCATTTGAGACTTTCTTCTATTCCTTAGAATCTCTTTTAGATAGGTGCATATTTCAATAGCCAAGTAAGGCCAGACTATGCAGGGATCTCTTGGCCTCTGAAGAGCATGTTCTCCTGATAATTTCCATTGGAATCAAGCCAGTGGAAACTCCAGTGTTTCCGTGTGGTGAAGGAGGTTAGGGGATCCGGTTGAGAACTTATCTAGGAAAACTATCTTGAAGCTGCATCTCCATATAAAGCTGAGCACATTGTTGTTGCTTTGATTATACATTAAAGGTTTTATTTGTTAATGATTGGTCTATTTTTTAAAATTTTGTTTTTATCGAGGTAAAATTTATCCATAGAGAAATGCACATGATTAAGGGTACAACGTAATGACTTTTGACAAATGTGCACATCCCTGTAACCAACACCCAAATTGAGATATGTAATATTTCTGTCATCTCAGAAGAAAGTCCCCCTGGTATTCCTCCTTAGTCAACCCCTCATCACAACCCTTGGCCCAGACAACCACCATTTTGATTGTTTTGTCTATTATTGAGATGTATTTAAATGAAGTTATACAGTATGCACTATTTTGTGTCTGATTTCTTTTACTCAAAAATGTATGTATAAAATTGATGTTTGCTGTAGCATGTATCAGAAATTCATTCTTTTTGCTGAGAACATAGCATAACTTTTTCATTCTCCTGTTGAGGGATATTTGAGTTGTTTCCATCTTGGGGGTATTATAAATAAAGTGACTTTAAACATTCTTGCACAAGTATTTTTTGTGCACATATGTTTTCATTTCTCCTGGGAAGATTTACTAGGAGTCAAATGCTGGGCCACAGGGTAGGTGTATGTTTAATCAGAAGGAAACACCTAACAGTTTTCCAAAGTAGTTGCAATATTTTATATTTTTGCCAACAAAGTACAAGAATCTCACTTGCTTGACATACTCAAAAATACTTGGTCTTGTCAGTTTATTTAATTTTAGCCATTCTGGTGGGTGTGTAGTGGTATCTCACTATGGTTTTTATTTGCATTTAACTGACGACTAGTGACAGTGAACATCTTTTTCATGTGCTTAGTAAGGTTGATCTATTTTTATAGTGGTAGACTACACATTTCTTCCACCAATTAAGCTGAGACACTATTAGCCTGAAGTGCTTTTGGAATGGGCAGGGCAGAGCTAACAGGAATTATGGGATGGCCTAATGCCCTTCTGTCAAGCAACCTCTTGCCATGGTTACTATGTTTACCCCAGGGAAGGACTCTATTTGCTGCTACTGTTGCTGCTACAAGTGCCTTTAAAAACTGCCAAATAATGGTCTTTTTTCATAAGCCATTCCTTTCTCAGGACTCAGAATTGTTCTATTTTTAAATTTCTTAAAAATCTACCTAAAAATTACCATTCCTCCTTCCAAGACTTTAAACTTTAGTTTTCAGTCAAGAAGAAAGGGGAGTAGCATTTTAAAATCCACAGTTCAAAAAAACATATTTTCATAGCCCACAACACTGGAGATGGTCTTAATACTATAAAACCGTATTGTAATTTAAGACTTGCTGAGTTTGAATAATAGCATCTTCAAAAAATGATTTAAAAATCATGGGAGAAGGAAAGAGCAGCAGACGAAAATATAGAGAAAAATCAAACAGATGAAGACAAAGCAACACAGTTACCTGAAAAATGCAGAGATGTCTATATTTTGTGTGAAGGAATACAGATCAAGCTAACTTGGTGTGATTTTTGTTCTCTTCCAGCCAAATGAATTTTGTATAGTGAGCCTAAGGATGACGAAAGGATTAACAATCAGCTGGATACATTTCAGAAGGTTGATTGTTGTAACTTTAAGGGATCAAGGTCATCTAATACAACTCCCTACAAAGTGCAGGAATCAGCTCATAGAACACATACATGTTTCTATCTTTTAAAGTCTATCGATTATAGTGAGAGCCTCCAAAGCTACACAAAATAAATCTGTTGTCTTCTACATGTCAACAGGTTGTAAGTTATATAACAGCTGTTAAGCCCTCTACCCTCAACTGAGCTTTCATACCTTCAGTTCCTTTAAACATTGCTTATAGAAACTAAAAACTTCTGGTCATCTTTACTTATCACAGCCATTTGTCAGTATTCTCCAATGCTCCCTCCCCCTCAAAGAAAACCCCACCGTGTTATGTAAGTGACTGATCAGCACAGAGAATAGTGGGACTATAACCTTCTAGAAAATATACAATTTACTCTGAGATTACATTACTTTTTTGGTTGCAACATAGTGTTGACTAGTTTTGCCATTATAGTCAACTAAAACCCTTGGGCTTTTTCAGAAGCAATAATTTAAACCTTGGCTTCCTCACCTGGGCTTTTTGATGTGGGGGTAGGGAGGAGTTGAGTACAGAACTTTTCATTAGTCCTTATTATACATATTATATTATTTTTACACTTATTACTGTACTTATTATATTATCTTGTTAGTTTCAGTCCATTGTTCTAGCCTTCTAAGATTCTGTCATACATGTGAAAATCCTTTATAATTTCATCTTTATTTTAGTTAAAAAATCTTTCCATAATATTTCAGTATACATCTCTGCTTTAGAAACTAGAATCTAAATGAAAAAACTGAATAATTTCTTGTTGCCTCAGGCTCTTAAAGGAACATTGTTCTTAATTATTTACTGCCCAGGACCTTATGAAGATAATTCCAAGAGATATAGTTAATTGTATTGAATTGAAGGGGTCCTATGGAGATATTTTTGTTTTACTAAATACCTGATATGACATCATTTTTACTTATTTTTTCTTCAGGAAGAGACAGGCAATAACAACAAGCCATAATTCAATACAACTAAGAGTCCAAGTTAATTAACTTTAATGTAATTGGGACTTTACTAGAATATAGCTTAGTTAAGTTACTATTAATGTAACATATTTGAATTTCAACTGGTAATATTATTTACTTACCAAGAAAAATATGGTTAAAAAGAAGTCCTATCAGAAGCCAATGTCCCCACTAGACACTTGTAAGGAGGGGAGTAGAGTAACATTGCTCTTTGATTAGTCTCATCACTCCCTTAACATCAGAACTTTCTGAAAGGGTAATTTTGTACTTTAGTTTACTACAATAAGGCAGATAAGTGAGGATTTACTGAAAAGACGTCTATTAGGAAAAGATTTAAAATGCTATGATGCAAATGTTCATGGAGATTTGATGTCTCTCACATTACTACTCTAGAGACTGCATTACCAAAAGAGAATTTGTGATGAATATGTCAACACTCTATAGCTGCTTTTCATAAAAGCTAAAATATACCCCCGCCCCACACACTTAAATTTTAACTCTTTGTCTGGAACTCTAATTTCTTGAAACTAATCAGAAATTCTCTAAATCCTAGTTCACAGTTCATATATACTTTATGTGCCCCCCTCCTTTACTCTTACCTTAATCCAAACTTTTGGTTTGAGTAAAGGTCCAGTAATTACATGTACTCAACCAATGAGGTTTAAATCCAGCAAAAACAAACAAACAAGCAACAACAACAAAAACCCACTCTCTGATGAATACTAATCAAGCAAAAATTTCACTGCAAAAATTTAACTCTTTAATCAGAAATAACCAAAGACCTAGGTAGGAAAAGTTCATTCAAAGCAAATCCTGACTTAGCTTAAATATATTGCTCTCCTCAAACTTTACTCATTGTTTGTAATACTTGTCATATATCAAAATAGTTTTTAAAATAATTGACCCTTTTTTCTGCCCAATGTGTTTGGAAAGCTCCAGTGGTCACACCCCACTCTTAATGGTCAGAACCTAAATATTTCAATGTGGCTACATACTGTGATATGTTAGAAGCATGGGGTTCTGAGTCAAATCTGATTTCCAATCCTGTATCAGCCTCAGTTATCTCATTGTTAATATTGAGATAATACACATCTCACAAGATTGTTTAAAGGATAATTTCTACAAAGTGTATGGTGTACAGTAGGGACTCAATAAAGACCAGTTTCTTTACCTCTTGCCCCTAGTCTTCTCCTTGTGCCAATGTTAAACAATAAATAATAATACCATACAGAGGAAATTCAAGAATAAGATTCACTTTGCACCACTACTGTGAACTGAACATTTGTTGTAAGTGAAGTACTCTGTCGTCATCAAAATTATCAAAGTCCACATCAGATAATAATAATATTTGAAGTTCACTACAGACTGCATTATGTAAGAGAAACTCAAGTGCATCTAGCTTCCTCATTTAACCAGGGTTTATGCGTTCATGAAATACTTTTAAAAATAGCAATATAAAACCCCAATTCATGGATTTACTCATTGCAGTTCTTTGCTGTATATATGTGACAATTTGATATATGTGTATGTAACTGTGATATATGTGTCTCTGTGTGTGTTTTTCTAATATATGCTTATGATTTCTGGTTTTCCTTTTTCTTAAATCAAGCTAGAAATTTTCTGAGATCAAGTATTATATTGCTATTATAGTAAGACTCACGTCATGAGTAACATGTGTATCTTCCCCATTAGACAGAGCTTTCCTGGCAAACCAAGACAAAGTTTTCTCCAACCCAGCTCCAAGTCTTACCCACAAATGTTGCTGACTGTCAACTCCTTATTGATTAATTATGTGAGCATAGAGCAGAGCCTGGAGATTACTAATAGATGCTAAGAGCAGCTGAATATTTAGCTCACAGAACTGTTTCACACAACGTTGGCCCCTAGATTTAGAATATCCATAATAAACCTTTCCTGAGGTGCTTAAATGGCTAAATAAACTACAGCTGTTGGGGAGGAGCCAAGATGGCAGAATAGGAAAAGCTCCGGTCTACAGCTCCCAGCGTGAGCAACACAGAAGACAGGTGATTTCCGCATTTCCATCTGAGGTACCGAGTTCATCTCACTAGGGGGTGCCAGACAGTGGGTGCAGGACAGTGGGTGCAGCGCACCCTGCACGAGCCGAAGCAGGGCGAGGCATTGCCTTACTCGGGAAGCGCAAGGGGTCAGGGAGCTCCCTTTCCTGGTCAAGGAAAGGGGTGACAGAGGGCACCTGGAAAATTGGGTCACTCCCACCCGAATACTGCGCTTTTCCAATGGGCTTAGGAAATGGCGCACCAGGAGATTATATCCCGCACATGGCTCGGAGGGTCCTATGCCCACGGAGTCTCGCTGATTGCTAGCACAGCAGTCTGAGATCAAACTGCAAGGCAGCAGCGAGGCTGGGGGAGGGGTGCCTGCCATTGCCCAGTCTCACTTAGGTAAACAAAGCAGCCAGGAAGCTCGAACTGGGTGGAGCCCAGCACAGCTCAAGGAGGCCTGCCTGCCTCTGTAGGCTCCACCTCTGGGGGCAGGGCACAGACAAACAAAAAGACAGCAGTAACCTCTGCAGACTTAAATGTCCCTGTCTGACAGCTTTGAAGAGAGCAGTGGTTCCCCCAGCACGCAGCTGGAGATCTCAGAACGGGCAGACTGCCTCCTCAAGTGGGTCCCTGACCCCTGATCCCCGAGCAGCCTAACTGGGAGGCACCCCCCAGTAGGGGCATATTGACACCTCACATGGCCGGGTACTCCCCTGAGACAAAACTTCTGGAGGGACGAGTAGACAGCACCATTTGCGGTTCACGAAAATCCGCGGTTCTGCAGACACCGCTGCTGATACCCAGGCAAACAGGGTCTGGAGTGGACCTCTAGCAAACTCCAACAGACCTGCAGCTGAGGTTCCTGTCTGTTAGAAGGAAAACTAACAAACAGAAAGGACATCCACACCAAAAGCCCATCTGTACATCACCATCATCAAAGACCAAAACTAGATAAAACCACAAAGATGGGGAAAAAACAGCAGAAAAACTGGAAACTCTAAAAAGCAGAGTGCCTGTCCTCCTCCAAAGGAACGCAGTACCTCACCAGCAACGGAACAAAACTGGACGGAGAATGACTTTCACGAGTTGAGAGAAGAAGGCTTCAGACGATCAAACTACTCCGAGCTACAGGAGGAAATTCAAACCAAAGGCAAAGAAGTTGAGAACTTTGAAAAAAATTTAGACGAATGTATAACTAGAATAACCAATATAGAGAAGTGCTTAAAGGAGCTGATGGAGCTGAAAGCCAATGCTCGAGAACTACGTGAAGAATGCAGAAGCCTCAGGAGCCGATGCGATCAACTGGAAGAAAAGGTATCAGTGATGGAAGATGAAATGAATGAAATGAAGCCAGAAGGGAAGTTTAGAGAAAAAAGAATAAAAAGAAATGAGCAAAGCCTCCAATAAATATGGAACTATGTGAAAAGACCAAATCCGTGTCTGATTGGTGTACCTGAAAGTGACAGGGAGAATGGAACCAAGTTGGAAAACACTCTGCAGGATATTATCCAGGAGAACTTCCCCAATCTAGCAAGGAAGGCCAACATTCAGATTCAGGAAATACAGAGAACGCCACAAAGATACTCCTCGAGAAGAGCAACTCCAAGACACATAATTGTCAGATTCACCAAAGTTGAAATGAAGGAAAAAATGTTAAGGGCAGCCAGAGAGAAAGGTCGGGTTACCCACAAAGGGAAGCCCATCAGACTAACAGCGGATCTCTCGGCAGAAACTCTACAAGCCAGAAGAGAGTGGGGGCCAATATTCAACATTCTTAAACAAAAGAATTTTCAACCCAGAATTTCATATCCAGCCAAACTAAGCTTCATAAGTGAAGGAGAAATAAAATACTTTACAGACAAGCAAATGCTGAGAGATTCTGTCACCACCAGGCCTGCCCTAAAAGAGCTCCTGAAGGAAGCACTAAACATGGAAAGGCAAAACCAGTACCAGCCACTAAAAAATCATGCCAAAATGTAAAGACCATCAAGACTAGGGAGAAACTGCATCAACTAACAAGCAAAATAACCAGCTAACATCATAATGACAGGATCAAATTCACATATAACAATATTAACTTTAAATGTAAATGGACTAAATGCACCAATTAAAAGACACAGACTGGCAAATTGGATAAAGAGTCAAGATCCATCAGTGTGCTGTATTCAGGAGACCCATCTCACGTGCAGAGACACACATAGGCTCAAAATAAAGGGGTGGAGGAAGATCTACCAAGCAAATGGAAAACAAAAAAAAGCAGGGGCTGCAATCCTAGTCTCGGATAAAACAGACTTTAAACCAACAAAGATCAAAAGAGACAAAGAAGGCCATTACATAATGGTAAAGGGATCAATTCAACAAGAAGAGCTAACTATCCTAAATATATATGCACCCAATACAGGAGCACCCAGATTCATAAAGCAAGTCCTGAGTGACCTACAAAGAGACTTAGACTCCCATACATTAATAATGGGAGACTTTAACACCCCACTGTCAACATTAGATAGATCAATGAGACAGAAAGTTAATAAGGATACCCAGGAATTGAACTCAGCTCTGCACCAAGCAGACCTAATAGACATCCACAGAACTCTCCACCCCAAATCAACAGAATATACATTTTTTTCAGCACCACACCACACCTATTCCAAAATTGACCACATAGTTGGAAGTAAAGCTCTCCTCAGCAAATGTAAAAGAACAGAAATTATAACAAACTGTCTCTCAGACCACAGTGCAATCAAACTAGAACTCACGATTAAGAAACTCACTCAAAACCACTCAACTACATGGAAACTGAACAACCTGCTCCTGAATGACTACTGGGTACATAATGAAATGAAGGCAGAAATAAAGATGTTCTTTGAAACCAACGAGAACAAAGACACAACATACCAGAATCTCTGGGACACATTCAAAGCAGTGTGTAGAGGGAAATTTATAGCACTAAATGCCCACAAGAGAAAGCAGGAAAGATCCACAATTGACACCCTAACATCACAGTTAAAAGATCTAGAAAAGCAAGAGCAAACACATTCAAAAGCTAGCAGAAGGCAAGAAATAACTAAAATCAGAGCAGAACTGAAGGAAATAGAGTCAAAAAAAACCCTTCAAAAAATTAATGAATCCAGGAGCTGGTTTTTTGAAAGGATCAACAAAATTGATAGACCGCTAGCAAGACTAATAAAGAAAAAAAGAGAGAAGAATCAAATAGACACAATAAAACATGATAAAGGGGATATCACCACCAATCCCACAGAAATACAAACTACCATCAGAGAATACTACAAACACCTCTATGCAAATAAACTAGAAAATCTAGAAGAAATGGATAAATTCCTCAACACATACACTCTCCCAAGATTAAACCAGGAAGAAGTTGAATCTCTGAATATAACAGGATCTGAAATTGTGGCAATAATCACTAGCTTACCAACCAAAAAGAGTCCAGGACCAGATGGATTCACAGCCGAATTCTACCAGAGGTACAAGGAGGAAGTGGTACCATTCCTTCTGAAACTATTCCAATCAATAGAAAGAGAGGGCATCCTCCCTAACTCATTTTATGAGGCTAGCATCATCCTGATTCCAAAGCCGGGCAGAGACACAACCAAAAAAGAGAATTTTAGACCAATATCCGTGATGAACATTGATGCAAAAATACTCAATAAAATACTGGCAAACTGAATCCAGCAGCACATCAAAAAGCTTATCCACCATGATCAATTGGGCTTCATCCCTGGGATGCAAGGCTGGTTCAATATACGCAAATCAATAAATGTAATCCAGCATATAAACAGAACCAAAGACAAAAACCACATGATTATCTCAATAGATGCAGAAAAGGCCTTTGACAAAATTCAACAACCCTTCATGCTACAAACTCTCAAGAAATTAGGTATTGATGGGACATATCTCCAAATAATAAGAGCTATCTATGACAAACCCACAGCCAATATCATACTGAATGGGCAAAAACTGGAAGCATTCCCTTTGAAAACTGGCACAAGACAGGGATGCCCTCTCTCACCACTCCTATTCAACATAGTGTTGGAAATTCTCGCCAGGGCAATCAGGAAGGAGAAGGAAATAAAGGGTATTCAATTAGGAAAAGAGGAAGTCAAATTGTCCCTGTTTGCAGACAACATGATTGTATACCAAGAAAACCCCATTCTCTCAGCCCAAAATCTCCTTCAGCTGATAAGCAACTTCAGTAAAGTCTCAGGATACAAAATCAATGTACAAAAATCACAAGCATTCTTATACACCAACAACAGACAAACAGAGAGCCAAATCATGAGTGAACTCCCATTCACAATTGCTTCAAAGAGAATAAAATACCTAGGAATCCAACTTACAAGGGATGTGAAGGACCTCTTCAAGGAGAACTACAAACCACTGCTCAAGGAAATAAAAGAGGATACAAACAAATGGAAGAACATTCCATGCTCATGGGTAGGAAGAATCAATATCGTGAAAATGGCCATACTGCCCTAGGTAATTTATAGATTCAATGCCATCCCCATCAAGCTACCAATGACTTTCTTCACAGAATTGGAAAAAACTACTTTAAAGTTCATATGGAACCAAAAAAGAGCCCTCATCGCCAAGTCAACCCTAAGCCAAAAGAACAAAGCTGGAGGCATCACGCTACCTGACTTCAAACTATACTACAAGGTTACAGTAACCAAAACAGCATGGTACTGGTACCAAAACAGAGATATAGATCAATGGAACAGAACAGAGCCCTCAGAAATAACGCCACACATCTACAACTATCTCATCTTTGACAAACCTGAGAAAAACAAGCAATGGGGAAAGGATTCCCTATTTAATAAATGGTGCTGGGAAAACTGGCTAGCCATATGGAGAAAGCTGAAACTGGATCCCTTCCTTACACCTTATACAAAAATTAATTCAAGATGGATTAAAGACTTAAACGTTAGACCTAAAACCATAAAAACCTTAGAAAAAAACCTAGGCATTACCATTCAGGACATAGGCATGGGCAAGGACTTCATGCCTAAAACACCAAAAGCAATGGCAACCAAAGCCAAAATTGACAAATGGGATCTAATTAAACTAAAGAGCTTCTGCACAGCAAAAGAAACTACCATCAGAGTGAACAGGCAACCTACAAAATGGGACAAAATTTTCACAACCTACTCATCTAACAAAGGGCTAATATCCAGAATCTACAATGAACTCAAACAAATTTACAAGAAAAAAACAAACAACCCCATCAAAAAGTGGGTAAAGGATATGAACAGACACTTCTCAAAAGAAGACCTTTATGCGGCCAAAAGACACATGAAAAAATGCTCATCATCACTGGCCATCAGAGAAACGCAAATCAAAAGCACAATGAGATACCATCTCACACCAGTTAGAATGGCAATCATTAAAAAGTGAGGAACAACAGGTACTGGAGAGGATGTGGAGAAATAGGAACACTTTTACACTGTTGGTGGGACTGTAAACTAGTTCAACCATTGTGGAAGTCAGTGTGGTGATTCCTCAGGGATCTAGAACTAGAAATACCATTTGACCCAGCCATCCCATTACTGGGTATATACCCAAAGGATTATAAATCATGCTGCTATAAAGACACATGCACACGTATGTTTATTGCGGCACTATTCACAATAGCAAAGACTTGGAACCAACCCGAATGTCCAACAATGATAGACTGGATTAAGAAAATGTGGCACACATACACCATGGAATACTATGTAGCCATAAAAAATGATGAGTTCATGTCCTTTGTAGGGACATGGATGAAATTGGAAATCATCATTCTCAGTAAACTATCGCAAGGACAAAAAACCAAACACTGCATGTTCTCACTCATAGATGGGAATTGAACAATGAGAACACATGGACACAGGAAGGGGAACATCACACTCTGGGGACTGTTGTGGGGTGGGGGGAGAGGGGAGGGATAGCATTAGGAGATATACCTAATGCTAAATGACGAGTTAATGGGTGCAGCACACCAACATGGTGCATGTATACATACGTAACTAACCAGCACATTGTGCACATGTACCCTAAAACTTAAAGTATAATAATAATAATATAAAAAAATAGCATTTTAATTCCTCGGCACTCACCTCTCTTCTTATCTGATTTTATTTTTTCTTCATAGCCTTTATCATCACCTGCCACATTATGTATTTTTAAATTTATTATATTTGTCTCTTCACAGTAGAATATAATTTTTATTTTGTTGTTTTTGCCATATTATCAACATGTGGCACAGTGTCTGGCATTGTGCGTCCAATAAACATTTGTTGGATAAATGCAAAAAAAAAAAAAAAAGAAACTGCACATGTTCCTCTTGCATTAATAGCTTCATAGTCAAATGGTCAATAAAATGCAGCAACACAGAAGCACAAGGAGAATGTGACTGATGGGGAAGTTTTTTATAACATAAACAACACTGGGCTAAAAGTCAGAGACAACCTGGGTCCCTGTCCTGACTCTGCCACTGACTATTCCGTGACTGTGGCTAGTTTACTTTATCTCTCTGGGTATCAGATATTAGATATTTATGAAATGAGTAGGTAAGACTCGAAGTTCCTTCCCAGGTCTAAAAGTCTACAGGTCAACATTATATAAAAATTAATGCTTCCATGTTAGAATTCATGCCAAAATTAGCGTATATATTATCCAGGTTGTCATGTGATTAATTGCTGCTCTTGTCTGAATTGTTTCTTCTACATTCAGTTTATGTCCCTGATACAGGAATCATGAATTACATTTAGGCCAAAACTTAGGCCATGGCTGCTCAAAGTAGTACATGCTTTGGAAAATATCTGTGATGATTGCTTGATCTAGAAAATGACAAATCTGACTACTAATTTGGCCTCACAGCTGTGATGTTGAGATTAGTAAGGTAATAAAACATTAACATTGGTACTGCTTTCAGCTTGTTAAATAAGAGATGGCATAAGTCCAGAGTAAATGCACATATCAGGATCAGTTTTCTATTTCCTTCCAAACGTTTCCAGTGCTCTGCAAATATGAAGTAACATGACTTTGAAAACCTTTTTCAAGAAGTCTGGCATTTATATGTCTGACCATAAAAGGATAGTTTAAAAAGACATTCTCAGAAACCTAGCTCAGTAGTAGCCACTGAGATTATTCCTATGTTTAGTAGCAAAGTGGTTCCCACATGGTTATTGTGAGGGATTCCAGAGATACTCTTAGCCCCTAACCCTGCTCTACAGCCTGCCCTTACAATTTTGCAAGGTCACTGACATTCTCACCTTGGAGTCACTTCTCTGGACAGAGGAGGCAAGACATAGGGAGTTTGAATGATGGGAAGAAGAAGAAAAACGTATGCAGGGCTTTAGTAAGAACAAGCCCAAGAAAGGGACAGGCAGAGGGTACTTAAGGAGAAAAGAGATACTGATGGCTTTTTTATTAAACAATTGCACCAGAGCTAAAGTCGAAGTGGGGTAGAGCGGTGGGCAGAAGATAAAACATACTTTCTCTCCTTCAGATGAAGCAAAATGACAATTCAAATATGACTTCTAAAGTAACCGTTGTCATTTCATTAGACCCTGGGCACAGCACTTCATTATTTAGCCTTCAGCTTTCTCACTGGAACTCAAGCACTTTTCACCATCTCTACTGCTACAAACCTAATCCAAGTCATGATCATCCCTCATCTGGATCTTTCATCAGTTTACTGACTGGTTTCTTTGTTTCCATTTTTGTCTCTTATATCCATTGCACAGCAGCTACAGTGATCATTTCAAAGCATAAATTAGATATTGTGAGTACCCTGCTTAAAACTTTCAAAATGCTTTCCATTAGCAGTGGAATAATATCCTATAGCTTTTTCATGATCCCTTGCCTATCTCTGTGACCTTACATCTTATCACTCTTTCTCTCCCTTTCTGGCTCACCTACACTGACCTTCATTCTATCCCTTGAACCCCTTGAGATTATTCTTATCTCAGAACATTTGCATGCACTCTTTTGCATGGAACTTATCTCAATATGAAACTGCCTTTTTAAAAACATGTTTGTTTTCCACCTTCCTTCGCTAAGTGATACAGTCCATGAGGGAAGAGACCTTGTCAATCTTCATCACCATTTTATCCTCAGTGCTTTGGCCATAGTTGGCATGTATAATAATTGTACTCATTGTATAATAATTGTACTCATTGTATAATAATTGTAATAATTGGCAAATAAAAGTTTGTCAAAAGAATGAATGAATGGCAAAGAAAGCCAACAAGTGATGAAAAGACATGTAAATGAACATCCTAGAAGGCCCAGCTGAAATTAGCTATCATGGCTATAAGGAATCAAATCATCATAGTTTTATAGTTTTCCTTAGAAACACTTAGCACCTGATAAGCAAACGGATTTGTTAGAATAAGTTATGCAGGGCTTGCATTGGCAAAGCAAAAATTTTGACAGAGTTTTCAAGGGGCTAAAGAATCCCAGGGTATTAGTGAGCATATAATCAAAATGGCTGCCCGTAGAGCCCAGTGAGTATGGAGGCAAACCACAGTGGGAGGTAATGGGCTAGAAAACTGGGACTAATTAAGAGTTTGGAGGTGATGATGGGACCAAAAATAGAACATTCAGTGGAAGGTAAAGGGTAGGGAGCCAATGGTTAAAGAGGAGGATCAGAATTTAGTATCATGGATCAAGGTACATTATGGTTGAGATGAAGGGAATATGGAGTTGGGGAAATGAGTTCAGGAACAAAATGGAAAGAATCTTTAATTACTTAGCATTGTCTTCCTTCGCTAAAGTCTTCCCTGACAACATTATGAAACTAATGGGCCTTTCAGCTTTACAGTGGATTTCCTATACCTTCTCCTAGTCTACCGCATCATACAGGGCCTGTCTGGAAAAGTCCCTGATAGCATCTGATAGCTGATTTTGGAGAACCCAGGCTAGAATTAAGGAGAGAAGATCTCTCTAGCTTTTTTTTTTTTTTTAATCTGGCTTTTCTCCAGCTCTTGGGCCCTATGCTTGGTTCTAAATCTGTCTTTTTCTACATGAAAAAGGAACCAACCTTTATCACAAGGCCTAACTGGGCTGATAACTAATCTAATTAACAGTAAAATGAGAGTGGCAGAGAACGGCTTAAAGCCTCACTAATCCTGGGTTGCATGAACGTTTTGACAGTGCCCTTTCTGTCTTAAATCAATGAATAGTAAATAACATGAAATTTAGGGCAATTGTCAGTGTCCAGTTTTGCTAGGTTGAAGGTCATCTCCAGTAGGCAACATCCCCAGGCTCCTCTGTTGTGCTATTGAATATTCATGTGGAATTAGGATCTGTTGGCAGCACTGCCATCTATTTAGATTAAACCTGGATTATAGGCCCTCTGAATATACAGGATCAGGAAGGGCAATAAAATCTCAGGGAAAAGAAAGTAACTCCAATCCCCACATATCTATTTGGCTATTGACATGTCCTCCAAGGAGAAAGTATCCCTCCCTGGAGCATGAGGCCTTTCGGAACAGATTTCCCAGTGCAATCATTTTTAGATCCATTAGCACTAACATGCTTGGTGGTTGCTAGGATGCTATATGTAAATCAAGAAATTAAATATCACGTAATGGTAGTTGCAGAAAGGCAGGTGGTGGGCTGTTTTGCAGCCTATGCATACTGGGCCGTTACTTATTAGCATCATGATTAGGAACATTCCCAACAGTTCCTGTCTATTTTCCTTCTGAAAGCTGGGATGCTATTGCATTTCAATTGGTAAAGAGTGTTTATAATTCATATTTTTTGAGTAGTAATTGAATTTGTGAAAGTTGAGCCTCATAATTGCTACTGAGGAATCTATTAATGAGTAGGAAGGAGGTTGGGGTATGCTTGTGTATTTTTTCCCTGACGATTAAATGGTAACTTCAATTTGGGAATGAAATCACCCTCCATTGATTTCCAGTGTATTCTGCCATCGCCCAGATAGCACTTTCAAAGAGTTCTGTAAATGAGATTTGTAGCTGAAGTAATTGCTGCTGCAAAAGCGTGCAATAGAAGGCAAGCTTTATAACTGCCACTTTCTTCATGTTGTAACTTAACTACCTCCTTTCCAAATCAAAGCTGAGTGGATAGAAGATGAATTTCTGTTTGATTTTTTGACCTTGCCTCTTATCTCCTACAGGGAAGAGACACTCCAGACTCTTTGATCCCTATCTCACTTTATGATATTAATTACCCAACTGGAAAAAAGTCAAAAATAAATTTTTGAGCAAATTGCTTGGTATTAATGATCACAGCTTGATTACTATGAGATTTGGGGACCTTTCCTTAAAAACTAGCAAATGTTAACCAGTCCTTTTGCAATGATGTTTCAGTGGTGTTGCCCAAGAAAAGATAAGTAGCTCCATCCCAGATGGGACTCAAGACTTCCAAGAGCAGTGCATTGGTGGGGATGGCAGCTGGAGGAAGAATAAAAATGATCTCCATAAATTGACCATGCCTACATCCAGAGTCTAAATGATAGTCATTGACAATGGCCACCCTCAACCTGAGACAGTGCTTGAAAAGTAGGCTCTCCACCAACCACCAGCCCTTGTGTCTGAATGCCTAGTGAGGACTCATTAGGATAATATTATGCACCTGGTACAGGTTCCTGTCTGCCACCAACATTATAGTTAAAACCCTGGGGTAGACTGGTACAATGGTGGGTCTATATCCTACCTCCTTCATTCACTCACTTATATTATAAATAATTAACTCATTTATATTATAAATAATTAATAGCCAGGCACGGTGGCTCACGCCTGTAATCCCAGCACTTTGGGAGGCCAAGGCGGGTGGATCACGAGGTCAGGAGATCGAGACCATCCTGGCTAACACGGTGAAACCCGTCTCTACTAAAAATACAAAAAATTAGTCGGGCGCGGTGGCGGGCACCTGTAGTCCCAGCTACTCGGGAGGCTGAGGCAGGAGAATGGTGTGAACCCGGGAGGCGGAGCTTGCAGTGAGCCAAGATAGCACCACTGAACTCCAGCCTGGGCAAAAGAGCGAGACTCTGTCTCAAAAAATAATAATAATAATAATAATTAATGTCTGTCTCTCTGTTTCCTACCACTCACCCCAGTTAAATATTTTTTCTTTTTTCTGGAGAGAGGGCATATGTTATAATTTGAATGTGTCCCCAAAAGTTTATGTGTTGTAAACTTGACTTCCAATGCAGCAGTGTTGGGAGGCTGGGCCTCATAAACGGAGATTAGGTCATGAAGGTTCTGCCCTCATAAATCAACTAATGTCCTTATTACAGGAGTGGATTAGTTATCAAAAGTGTGGCTTTGTTATAAAAGCAAGTTTGGCTCTCTCACATTCTCTTGCCCTTCTGCCTTTTGCCTTGGGATAATGAGCATGAAGGCCCTCACCAGTTGCAGCCCCTTGACCTTGGACTTCCTAGTCTCCAAACCATGAGCCAAATAAACTTCTATTGTTTATAAATTACTCAGTCTGTAGGATTCTGTTATAGCAACACAAAATGAACCAAGACAGCACATATTAATTATTTCTTCAACTTCCCACAGTCCCAATAGATTTTTGCACCTAGCAAGTACTTAATTAATATTTGCTTAAATAAAAATGTTTTGTCACTATAGTAAATAAGAATCAGGTAAAAGCACTGTAAATGCCTTTGCTGTAATTTGAACATGTTTGGAGGAGTTGGGAGTTCCTGTAATCCAAAATTCAAATTTTGTCAGTTTTCAAATCATTGCCATTTTTTATAAGGAGGAAGAAGAAGACAACATGTTTTAAAAAATAAATTTAAATGCTCATGGATGATGGCTAAAGATCTTCTCTCATCTTTCCAGATACAGATTTCCTTTCCACCTAGACCCTTTGCTTGCTGTAACTTAAAATTCTAGCATGCTCTCTTTCCTGTCAGAATTAACTGAGTTGGATTCCCTACAAAATCTAGTACCTTAGTATTACTTAACAGGAAACTTCTCCTAAGGAACTTGTATAGCCAGAGCAAGGAGCCATAAGAAATGGAACAGAAATGTCAGCTTTGAATTTTTGTGTCATAGTAAGCTATCTACCACAAATCTTGCCAGAGGAAGGAGGAAAGACCAGCCTCTCTCTTTCATTTGTTTTCTTCCATTATTTGTATGAGCTACTAAGAATGACTAAATACTCCCAGTATCTGAAAGTCATTGGAGATTACTATTGATTGTCAAGTATTTAGGAATGATTCCATTCACCTTTATATAAGAATGGGACAGCAGCCTGACTGGAGAATTTTCTTCCTTATAAGTGATCAAGAAGGTATCCTTATTATCTTCTATTTTATTAAACTTCATTCTTATTTCTTCCTCCTAGCAATCCCTG
Organism: Gorilla gorilla gorilla; assembly: GCF_029281585.2. Lineage (NCBI taxonomy): Eukaryota > Metazoa > Chordata > Mammalia > Primates > Hominidae > Gorilla > Gorilla gorilla. Next base: position 140,464,015 of record NC_073247.2, read on the forward strand.
ACCATTCACCTAATTTGCTTGGCAAACTTTAAATGAAGAAAATAGTTTTATAAGCAGATAACTACAAGCCCCACCAGGCTGAGTCAGGAATACAGAGGTCATCAGAGGTCATAAGAAGGAATTCACGTTGTAAGAAATCAAGGGATAAACTTAACCTTGAGTCAGAAAGAGCATATCAGCATATCTTGGGGACTTTGACGGCTCTGTTTTGTTGTTGTTGTTGTTGTTATGTTTTGTTTTGTTTTGGGAAATGCAAATGGTATCTGGATGTGGGCACAGGCATCCTAGTGAACCAAATTTGTAAATTTGTAAGTAAGGGAGTCAGGTGGCAACAGATCAATCATGATCTGGGACATAGGTGAGAGCTGAGATTTTAGAAAAGTGTAATTGTTAATTTTTGTTTTCAGCAGTTTTCAAGGTGTGGTCCATGGACAACTGGTGGTACCTGAGATCCTTTTATGGAGTCTCCAAAATCAAGACTATCTTCATAGTAATACTAAGACAGGCCTTGTCTTTTTCTCTGTGCTGACATTTTTTACTTATTGTGCAAAACCAATAGTGGCAAAACTACTGGCCCTTTAGCATGAATTATGGGAGTGGCACAAAACTATATTTGTACTATATCGAGTATGAGTTGTCTATAATGCTAATAATAAGTAATACCTATACAAGTTCATCAATACACTTTTCTTTTGAAAATATACATTTATCTTCATTCAAACTATGTATGCCCATAAAAAATGTTTCTGAGTTTGTCAAGAATGTTTCATTTTCATGCATCTTTCATGTCACAACAGTAATCTCAGATACAATCTTCTCTATATTGACATGTATATCAAAGAACAATTAATAGTCACAATGATGATAACAGAATTATTCCTCATAATTAAGCTATTAACATGTATACATCCTATGGATAATGACAAAAAAGTCCAACCAAGGAACAACCATTTTAAATTCCTTAAGTAGAGGCAGAAGAGCTTAGTAGTTGGGTTCTACTACCAGCAGGTCTGAGTTTGATTTCCAGCTTTGCCACCTCCTACCAGAGTTACTTTGTGATTTAGTTTCCCCACTTTTCTTAAAGGGTTATGATGATTAAATAATACAATAGTTAATATGTGCAAAATGCTTCAAACAGTGCCTGGCACATAGCAAATGCCACAAGCATTAATTATGATTATAATTGGTCAATTGTTTGAAACTGAGATCACTTGTGAGGACCGGACAGACATAGCATTGTTAGAGATATTTGATGTGAGTTTGTGAAGGCCAAGCGCATGTCTTGTACTTCAGCATATATCAGTAAAATCTAATTAGCTTATGTCTCTGAGCTAAGAAAGTGTTACTTTCTGTTGGTCTGTCACATTTCTACTGAGCTTTTTACAGTGTACAACTGAGCCTTTGTCATTGTATTGGGGGGTGAGGGAGAAGGAGAAAGTTCAGCATTCAATAATATACGAAATTTTCCTCTGCCACGAGATTTAAGTTTCCAAGTTAAGTCCCTGAAACCTACTTCTATAATACACTATTTTCTAAATCTTGTTTAGAAACATCCCCCTTTCTCAACAATTTTTTTATTTCTAGAATTGTCA